>NW_020925422.1:1319080-1397108 GCF_003984885.1 Neopelma chrysocephalum | reverse complement strand
CTATGGATGCCCCTGCCCCATTGTCCAAACAATCCTTCTCCCACATGCCTCAGTAAGTACACCCCTCACCCCATATTCCCTACACAATGCTTTGAAGTTCCACAGATGTCATTCTCCCAATTCACCCAATTTTTCAGTTTCTTCTACTAGGCATTTTTATTTTGTTTAGTAGCTAGATTTTATATACGGACCACCCTACAGAAATTTTACATTCCTTTCCTGTGGCTGGCAGATAACATTTTCCCAATTGATTAAGTATGCAGCTTCTAGAGCTGCTTATATGACTAAGAACCTGCAAAGCTCTAACTCCCTGTGGCAGATCATTAACTTCAGATCAATAGGAAAATCACTTTTTCTCCTCCCTTTTTGTAATACCTTTTTTTTTCTGGTGTCCAGATGCTTCTCAGGGAGGCATTTTCAGAGAGCTGTCATTCCTATAACACCAACTTGCATTATCAAAGTATTTCTGCAGGTAGTACTATGAAAGTGCTGAAATGAAATGCAAATCTAGACATTAAAGACAACTTTCTTAAAAACTGAGATAGACTTTTTCAAGCTTTCCTTTTTTAAATTTTACTTCCTTTCCTAGGAAAGAGTGTGGAGATAAAGAGCCTGTTTTTACAAGCCTCCCTCAACTTTGGTACATATCCTCCAGAGAAGGCTGGTGAGATCATACCATTTGCAGATGTCCACATGATGTTATGTTCTTCATTGTACTTTAACATATATCTTTTTATTAGGATTTGTTCTACGTATTTAATTGAAATTAATACTTGCTGAAGGAAAAAACCTCTGTGGATGTTTTAATTTTCTAGAGGCTGTCAGTAGCCTGGGATTTGCTTGTTGGAAGAATGTATTTCAGTGTTTTCTCCTCTCTCATGCTAAATGGTATGCAAACGCTCCTTCTGAAGCTAAGTAAACTCCATTTTTCATTTTGAAGATAATGCTGGGGTGTCCCTGTCTGATGTCATCCCTTCCATGAATTCCTCTGATGGTATTTTAGTATCTCCCTGTGCTGTGATGTGGATGTAGTAACAGGAACAGCTGGCCTTTCAGAAGAGAGGTTGGCTCAGGGGCCCAGGAACTGCCCAGTCTTTCTGCGGTATAAGGGATTTGGAGCTTCACCCCACTGCTGGCTTCCTCAATGCTCCTGAATGAGGGGAGGAACAGAGAAGGTGATAGGTCTCTTCTGAACGTCTGGGTCTTTCTGATGGATTTTGTAATGTTTAATACCACTGTCTTTCACTACCTCTGGCACTTTCAGCCATGGGAACTGTCATGCCCAGAGAGTGACTGTACCTGCAGCAGGCTTTGGGCAGTTACAGCGCTGATCCTGCTCAGTGCACAGCCACCACCAAGGGCATGTATTAACCATCCCAGTGGGGCACAGACAGGTCCCTGTCATGTCCCAAACTCAAGCCTTGAGCTGAACTACATAAATTAATCCCTTTTAATGGATCACGTGGTTTTCTTCTGCACTACAACCTACTCAGAAACACAAAGTGGTCCCTCTGGTTCATAAAGGGTTAACATTTTCAGTCCCAGGCTCTTTATTTTATTTTCATGGCCTTAGTCAATACCATAAAGCCCCCAAGCCCCTGGCAGTCTTTACTGCAGAGATAACCAGACAATGAACCTATCTGTACATCACAAAAAGCCGACAGACAGTAAATTTACGAGTACTCCGTGGGACGTGGGGCCTCTTGCTGATAACCAGCTTTGGCATTGAATAGGAGCTGCACATTTATGCCTGCTTTGTTGTGTTACGTTTTTCCCTGAAGATAGCAGCTCATTGTGGGAAAAGTCGAGGACTGATGCTGGCGCTCACTCGTACTCTGTCTGGACTCTCCTGCCCAGTTTAGGATGCACCGGTGTTTGTTCCTCTCTCTTTTTGTGCCTCTCTTCCCTTATCTCTGCTAATAATTTCACAAATTCTCTGTATTTTACAGACCAGAGATAATTTCTATTGAAATTGGTTGTGTTGCACAAATTGTGAGATGTTTTTCTGTGGTGCTCTGGGTTTAATCTCTGTTGACGTTAAGATCCTCTTCTCTGCTGAATGCTTACTGGGGTGTGAAGTGTCTGCTTAGCTTATGTAAAGAAATACATTTAATAGGTGGTTAGTGTAATCACATAATCTTGACAAGACATCAGTGGTGCAGTCGCAGTTCCATATTTTGTGAAGAGGGAGGGTATGTAAACAGGCAGGCAGCAAAGCAAAAGTGGGCACATTTCTGCTGCTGAGGGACACCTTGTCGAGATTGTTTCCAAAGTCGGTTTTTTGGAACCAAATATAGGGTCGTTAGCTGCGAGTGCAGCGACTGAGGTGGGAGTGGGGTGGTGGCTCAGTGTCAAGTGCTTCCCAGCTGAAAGGGCAGAGGACAGCGTTGCAGGCGATTCAGTGCCCAGAGCAGGGACAGGGACAGGGCTCGTGGGGTGGAGGAAGGTGCCAAGGACCCTCAGCCGTCTTAGGGTGATGCTGTCCGTGTAGGAGGCAGGGGCAGAGCGGGAGCAGGAATTGTTCCACATCATGGCCAGGGCTAGATAGAGTTTGTCTGGGGAAACGGGACTTCCAAAGAAGTCCGGGGAGGAGGGTGTCAAGAGGAGTTTTGGAGCATCCTTGTGAGGTATTCAACACTGAGTGGATCCTTCAGGCACAGCTGGTGACCAACAGGCCACCTGAATTTGTGAGTGCCTTTGAATGGAAAAGAAATGTTTCAGTCCCCTGTGCTGCTCAACCTGCAGCAGAGTTCATCCCAAACGTGCACAGTTCTTAGCAATCTGCATACAAGAATGGGCCCCAAAGGGAATGACTGTATATGGAGAGACCCCTGTACATGCATCCTTTGCAGGACTCCCTCTGCCTGCACTGCCCAGCACTGGTGAGTGGTGGGGCCTACTGGGAATCTCTTCCAGAAGAATCAATCTGAGAGATTTTGAGCTAATTGTGCCCAGTTGCTCAAAGTGGAGGAATTTCCTCAAAATCTTTCAGTGCACAGAGCTGCTCATGGCCACAGGCTTGCTTTGTTTGGCCCTTTCAGGCAGGGACCAGGTGCTGTAACCCACGTCTCTCTGGCTTCACTTTGCCCACAAGACTCCAATCCAGCAATGGGAATAATTTGCACTTGTGGGAGAGGTGCAGGCTAGAAATCTCTCCAATCATTTTAATCATGCAAAACTGTCACCTTTGATTTTCAGAAAGCTGCTACCCCCTTACCATCTGCTCCTGGTACCACTTCCCTCCCTGGAGATACCCAACAAAATAATAATAGAGATTTTTGCATGTGAGAATGGAGGTGATTAATAGCAAACCTATTGGTAGTGGCGCAGTACAAGAAGCACAGTCTGTAACATTGGAGTGCAGGAGGCTCAAGAGAGGCAGAACAATGCCCTGAACTTCCTTGTTGCCCAGCATGTCCTAAGATAAATCCCAGTGCATCAGCAACCCAGAAACTCTCGCTGCTGTCCTTGCGGTCTGTTTTCCCTGATGCAATATGAGAGCAGAAAAGGCTGACCTTTCCTGCTCTGAGGAAAGTGGTTGCTTATGGTCAACAGGCCGGAAAAGAGTTTTCTTTCTGTGACTTCCATTTCTTAATGACCTCTATTAGACTGTTGAGGTCTGCAGTGATTTGCTGACTGAGTGCCAGTCAGGCCAGCTAAATCTACTGATTGCTTCATTGTACCTATCCAGGATGTCCTCTACCCACAACTTATATAAAGCAAGTATGAGCAACTACTTTGGGACAATTCCCTTATTTAGATATTTCTGCCTCACCTGAACTCCCAGTGTACATTGCTGACATTTCTGAGGTTTCTGGAAGGGATAACATCGGCATTGAATAATTACAGTGAAAAGTCCAGTGTGTTTATGATTTTTTTTCTGAATTACTCAAGGATGGAAGAGTGTTTTATGCAACATAAGTGAGCTCTGAAACTATATATGTGTGAGCCTACCAGCATGATGGAGTAACAGCGCACGGAGCTTTTGGAGGAGCTGCTCCTATTTTCCTGAAGCTGTCACTGTTGATGATGAGAAGGCAAAAATAATTCTAATTTCTTTTTCACCTTGCTAGTGGTATAAAACAAGGCAACCCACCACCCCAAGATACTCTTTCTGTGCTACCCTGTCACAAGAGACGAATGAAACTGGAATACCTCTAACGAATGTATGAATGTCACTCTCTCTTGTCACAAGGCAGTCAGAGGTGGCATCCAGTTCTTTCCTCACACACCATATTAATCTCTTTTTGCATCTGGAACTAACTCTGATAAGCTGACAGAGCTCTAGAGATTTCTGAAAAATAAATCAAATGTTGTCAGTTTGGCTCTGAATTTTCCGTGTCTCTAGTGCATATTGAAGCAAAGACCTTCTAAGAATGTTGTAATCTGGTATCAGACATTTCTCAAATTAGCATTTTCTATAGCATCATGTGTGAATTAGAATTCTGTTGATACTTATTTTTATACTAAGCTAGTTATATGTCACATTTAGGTGTATGTCATTGTGTCCATTTGCATGGATTTATTTTCAGCAAGTAAAATGTATGCAGTTTAAAGGATTTTGCTAGCTGGTGATGTTCACTTTGGTATGCATGGGTGCATAGTGAGAAAAGTGTCTTCTCATTTAAATGTGTTACCCTCTGGATAGGTCTTAATTTGCTTCAGCCTGTTTACAGAGTGTAAATACATCTCTAAGTAATTCTTTTGCCAATCAAATCCTCTTTGCAGCACAAAACCACATAACAAAATAATGGCAGTTTCAGTAAATTTAAGTTAAAATTAGCACTATAATTTATAGCACGTCTTAATATTTCTGTGATGCTTAGGTGTCACACTTCATGCCATTTTTTTCCACATTCTCACTTCCACCTTCCTAGTAACATGTGCTATTGTTCTGGGGAATGTTACAAACACATCACAGGAAGATCTGTACTCTCAGTTCACCTACCACATGCTGGGTAATAACATCAAAACAGCCTAACCTTGTGGAAATAAACTGACTTTCTGTTTAGAGCAATATTTACAGATATGTGAGAACTGCAGCCAGTGCTGTCATCACGTGTGTGAGGCTGATCTTTCTGCTGCCTCTAGCTTCTCCCCTCCAGCACTTTCTGCTCTGTCCTCCAAGTTTTGTCCAGTGAAGCAGCAAGAAGGGGGCTTTCCAGGTCTTTGAGCTTCGTGGATTTTTATGCTGTGGTCCAGAGAAAGCTGCTGTGGGAGAGTAAGCTCATGATGCCACGTAGCTGATAACCACTGTGGCTGTCCATAAACCAGCATTAGCTTGTACATGTCTGTCCCATATGGATATTGAAGTTTGAGTGTACTAGTGGTCGTGTGGAATAGTTTCAAATTTTGGGTGCTAGTGGGGAGACACTCCGCATAAGGAGAGCTGAATGCTCTGGGGGACAGGGTGTGCTGTCTTCTTTAACTAAAGGAGTAGCTGATTAACTGGCCAAGTCCAGGAGACAGTGCTTGGCCTTGCAAAATATTGTTGTGCCTTTGAGGAGCTGAACAACATTTGTTTTGATTAGAGGGTGGCAGGACTACCTCAGGAACACATCAGGAGGAGGAGGAAACAGACACAGATGTATCAAAGGGAAGGTTAGATCCCCTTGGAAGAGATTAACTGTAGGAGTCCCTGTGTTCTACCGTGGTTGGGTGCTCTCCAGCAGGCTTTGGAGAAAGGCCAGGAAAAAGGGAGAAATAGAGAGATCTTTTCATAATTTTATGAAATGTGCTGAATATCAAGCACAGTTTTCCTTTTTTTCTTTACCTATTCCTTCAAAAGAATAAACTTCGAGGGTTGTGATTAAATGTTTCTATATTCACGCAGCTTGATTTAAGGATGATTTGAGAATAATTGTCTTCCACCAGAAGCCTGCCAAATCCATACTGTGATGCAGCAGCAGGTGTCCATCTCTCGTCTACATGGCTTTTGCTTGGTACCCTTTGTGTTAAGAGCTTTCAGGAAAGAGAAAGTCTCTCCCCGAGCATGGTACCTAGGAAGGCTTTATGGTACACTGCCAGCTCCCCATGTGTGTGTGAGCATCCATGGCCCCAGCATGGCATTGCTTGGCCACAGAAGCTCTCCCCAGGGCAGAAACGGTGAGCTTCCTGGGATGACAGTCTCAGAGCAACCAAGCCTGGTGGAAATCTCAGCTTGTGTCTAGATGTCATGTCTGTCCCTCTTACCAGCTCCTGTAGATACACAGGAGACCTGTGCTGTGGGAATGTCTGCCCTCTTATTTGGCTATCCCTGGGGATATGTGGGGCCCACATGAGACTCCAGTCACCATGTGGGGAGCTGATGAGCAGATTTTATTTATCATGGGATAAAGATAGAAACTGCACTGGCTTCAGCAAAGCAGGCCTCGTAGTTTGGTCTGAGAAGTGTGTCTGGATCATTTTGCTTTCAGAGGCATCTCTCAGTGCATATGTTATCTGTTATGTCACCTAGTAGTTGTCACTGGGAAGCTAAAATCATGGTCCACTGTGGAGCAGATGAAATGATAGTCAGAAAAGCATCTGGCAAGTGATGAACTCAGGATGTGGGTTAAGACTCCGTAGGGTAGGTGGGAGAGGCTCCCTGGAGCACTCTACAGCCTCAGGGATCACTGCTTGGGGCTGATGGGATGTTGGAGAAAGGCATCTAGGGACTGTACAACACCTATTATGGGATGTTTATAGGATGGCTGCGGGGATGTGCAAGACTTACAATTGGGGAAGAACCAGAGGTAGAAAAAAGAGAGGGATCAAGGTGGATTGAGAAAAAACAAGTGTGGGAAAACAGGGAAGAAGGGATAAAAGGGGCCAGGTGTATGTCAACAGGAATGGTAAGTGTACTTTTCCCAGCTGATTGACTGTTCTGCATTCGTGCGCATGTGTGTGATCAGACCATTGTCAAGCGGTCTCCTGCTCAACTAGGATTCTGGCTTCTGGGGAGACCACAGTGCATGCAGTTTTCCTTGAGGACTTGTGTGTGTTTGAGCGTCTGTGTGTGTTTGTGCACGAGGGTCTCTGAACACCAGGAGCTGAAGCAAGACTTGTAAGGCAGCCAGGGAGGCTGGGGATCTTAGGAGCAGATATAGCAGAGACTGCATGTCTAAGACCAGTTACTGGAAGGAAAGGAGAACCACAATCAGGCCATATGCATGCTTGCTTTTTGGATGAGCACTCAGTGTCTGTTGGGAATAGAAGCTCAGCCTTGCTGCTGAGTGAGTCTGGGGACACAGAGAAGCAGCAGCCTCACATCTGTCAAGCTACCTCTTCAACAGCTCTGAACACTGGGATTATTCAGCAATTCACTGGTTGCCTGAATATTGGAGTAGGGATCATGCTTATCAGTGCTCTTGCAAGGAGGTTGAAAGTCTGGATTAGCATACCACGTAATGTTGACAGTAAAGATATGGACTGAAAAAAAATAGGACATAAGTCAGTACGGGTGAATCTAAGGTATAACACATAAGGAATAAACCAGCTGCACAAACAACAGTGGGTGAAAATATAGATTTAAATGGAAATAGGCAGCACACAGACACAGTGTTAAGTGACAACCCACCTGCCTACAGTACATGTAGGACTGTAAGGAGGCAAGGAGACATGATACAAAGCTTCTGCTTCACACAGAAAAAAGTTCCTTGAACTACTGGGTCCAATTTTTGACACTGCATCTCAAAAAGAGGGTACCTTACTTGATTAGAGCCAAGAGAAAAGTGGGAGTAGTACAGTAGACTAGAAAACATGAAAAAAATTATACAAACTCTGCTTCTTTAGCTGGAGAAGAAAAGTCCAATTGGAAATAAGATACCCTTGAATCCAAAACAAGTTGTAGTAAAGGGACTATTTGGACTTGATGTTCTCAGACAGGCAGGAAAAATTTTATTGCCACCGAGAGACAGGTGGATCCTGGAGCAGGTGCAGTGAAGAGCTACTAAGTTGTTCAAGGGTTTGGAGTATCTGTCTTAGGAGGAAAGGCTGAGGGAATTGGGCTTGTTCAGCCCCAAGAAGAGGTAGCTGAGAGGGGACCTCATTAATGTGCATAAATGCCTAAAATGGGCATCAAGAGGATGGAGCCAGGCTTTTCTCAATGACGCCAAGCAACAGAACAAGAGGCAATGGGCAGAAACTGATGCACAGGAAGTTCCACCTGAATATAAGGAAGAGCTTCTTTACTGTATGAGTGACCATGCACTGGACAGATTGCCCAGAAAGGTTGTGGAGTCTTCTCACTGGAGATGTTGAAGCACCATCTGGATGCAATCCTGTGTCACATGCTCTAGCATGACCCTGCTTGAGACAGGAGGTTGGACCAGGTGATCCACTGTGATCCCTTCTGACTTGACCTGTGATTGTGTGACTCTGTGATTCTGTAAACGATAGAGGGAATAGAAACAGCAGGACAGGTGAGGCTGTAGGGCAGGCTGCCAATCCACAGGGCTGGTGAGGTCTCCGGTGCCCCAGGGCTGGTGCCATCAGTCAGGCATATACCAGCAGTGGCCCTGGCACACAGCATTTCTCACAACTTTTTGTCCTCTGCAGACATCTTGAGGAGGTCACATCCTGCAGTCTACACACGCCGTTGCCCTGCCTTCACCGGCAGAGATGTACAGACCACAGAGAGATTAGCGCAGCCTCCCAGGCTTGCATGGGTCTGGGCTCACTGTCAACTGAAAGTCATGCCTTCCTCTAAAACTTTGCCAACCTGATGCCTCGTGGGAAAGAAAGGGCTATTGAAAACAGCTACTAGCTAGAAACGAATGTGTAAAAGTGTTTGTTGCCTCCAGGCTTAGTATATAGGTCAGTCAAAGAGTACAGAGTTACTAACCCTTTGTAAATAAGTAATTAGGGCACTTAATGTAATTGAGTAGCATAACGATAGTAGCAATAGAAATGAATTGCAAAACATTTCTGTCCTTCAGAGAAATGCATAGGTACGCAAAAAGCATTTGCTGGTATATGTTACCAGGTTTGTGAGTGAGAATAGTTATCAGAGAGACACAAAGAAATCTTAGGTGTTCCACTCTGGTGTCCTGCTGGGACAGATTTGGTTCCAGCAATACACTTTGTAGTATCTTGTTACAAGAAGTGTCAAAGGGGGGTGAAATATGTACTTTTTAGACGCAGGTCCAACAGCCTTTATGGGTGTAGGCTGACCAAGTGCTGCTGAAGGCAGCAGGGCTGTGCCAAGTTGCGCTGGCTGAATTAGCTAATGAACACTTGGGACAGCACATCCTGCTGGATCCTGCGAACTCAGCAGATTTTGGCATCTGTTGGAAAAGTCGGTGGCAGGTTTGGACTGTGTCCTGCCTCCAGCTCCCCCTCCACCACCTGCCTGCCTTTCCGTTTCTCCTGGGCTCTCTCCCCTGGCCGTGTAATGGCATAGCATTTTCCTGCCTCGAAGGCTGTTCTTATGAGTCAATCTGTTAAAAGGATCATGGAGTGACCGGGTATCACAAGGAAAGAAACCCTTTAATTATCTAATGTGAGACTATTGGAAGTTGTTGCTGGGTACCAGAGGGTTGGTGATAATTTCTGTAGGCTGAAGTGTGAAGATATGGTTTCTGACATATAATTAATGTTTATAGAAGTTTCATACACATAGCTCCTGAATTACTGTGGGAGAAAATATTCATGAAGTATAACCCTAGGGAAAGTAGAGTGTCTGGATATTTAGCCACTCCACCTTTTTCTTTAATTAAAAATTACCTTTTTTCCTATTAATATTTCATCTCTTGTGCTTGCTGAAGGTCTAACTCAGCTGCTCTTCAACTGTATAGCATAGCACCTTGTTTGTGCTTGGTTATAATCAGTCCTGCATAAGGAAGGATGGAGAATTTGGCCCCAACAGTGTCCTTCTGGTGGCAAACCTGAAGTCATTTTACCTGCATAGAGGTTATAGCCGGAGTTACCTTTCAAGCCCAGGCCCAGCCTTTTGCACCCCCTTGATCTGCTTGCCAAGCCCACACATAATCCAGAACCCAAGATGTTGCTCCTGGCAAGGATCAAGAACACTCCAAGTGAGATGGCAGTGTAGTATGTTCAGTGTATTTTTATGTAGTCATCTTTAATATAGTTCCCTAGGGTAACGAATATAATTCTGATTTGTTTTATGTATAATCTTCTGTGCAAAGTACAATTGCAGATTTCTGTACTGTCCAACAATGCAGTTGTAAAGCACAACAGTAAATAATATCTGTGTGAAAAATACATGTTTTCAGATCAGATTTGAAAAGTGATGGGGAGTCAATGGGGCATGTAAATGTATTTAATCTTCGTAAAGGAACTTGTGCACCAGAAGGATTTGATCCGTTATTGGAGTTTCTCCTTTAGGCTACGGAAGATCGAAACTGCCTGGTGTCTTGGGCTGTAGCCAGGCTGCAGTCATCACACACCACCATACATCCTGGGGATTTTGCAGGACCAGAAGCAAGATATTTGAGAGCCAAGCAGGAAATAAAAGAGATGCAATTTAGGGCAGAAAACCACCCTCTGCTGAGTCTCTCCATTCCTCAAGCTGCAGTCTCATTGCTGGGAGTGGTCCCTAGAAGAGCATTTCTCACCCTGGTCTCTTTGCTCTGGTCCCTAACAGCTTAGCAAGTGGCTGAATGTAGCAGCTCAAGTTGCAAAGATGTGGGAACACTCAAGCCAGTTTTGGGAGCATGTATGTATGTGAATCCTGAAGCATACATGGAACTGCAGAAGAAAAAAAATAAATTCTGCAATTCAAATAATTACTATTCCATTTCTTAAAAAAATCTAGGTTACCTGAAGTTTATTTGAACCAAGCTTAAAAGCCAAATAAAATCATATGATGAAATAAAATTAAGCCTGCTAACCACAACAGCATTTGGCAAATGGCCTGGTTTGTAAAACAAAGGGTGGATAATTCCTGTCTGACCCATAATATTGGTCTAACAGGAAGGACTCATTTGATTTAACAAAGAGCTAATTCAAGATATTTGTGAATACAAGTAGGGTTGTTTCATGGAATTTTTTGAAGGAATTAGTACTTTTTCCTATCTTGAACTTTTAGCTGAATGTTGGCTGAACTATTTCAGGACTAGGTTAAACATTGTTTAAAATGTCCCTTTTAGAGCTCTTCATCCCCTAGGTTTTTACTGTCATGTCTTTCTGCTTCTAAGTAAATGAGATGTCTTTGAACTGCTCTTGTGGCATGGTTTGTTTGTGTGCTTTTATAGGTTAAAAGCTTCTGCATTCACAGTTAACTGTGCAGGAAGTGTATTATTTTCCCTGAAATAAGCTTAGACAATTGCTTTCTGTTCTCCCAAGCCTGAAGTCCCTCAGGTATTTTATCCTTTAAATAATTCCTCCCAATGGATGAAAAAGGCTTTGTAGCTTCCCAGCCAGCAGAGCTGGTGAGGGAGTCTGGTCGGATTTAGGCATTGTAGTTTCCCCTTAAGATGTGCCCTGTCCTCACCACCCTTGGGTCCCCAAGGACAGGACAGGATGGTGTCCTGGCATTTGTAGAAGCCACTACTGATGCCCTGGGGCTTTGAGCACTGCCACCGTATGTGTTTAGACATCCATCTGCCACTTTGTTTTTTCTTCTTGCACTAGGGCACCCCAAAAGACAGATGATAAGCATTCTTATGAGTCGAGTTGTGGACTTTGCAGCCCCTGACTTGTGCCATCCCTTCAGTGCTCTCAGTGAGCAGCCGTACAAACACACACAGCAATATGCATTCAACCCCTCTGGGGACCAGAGATCTGGTTACAAGGACCACATAAATCTCCAGGTTTTCTTATCAGTCTGGCCGCAGCTGCCTGTGCCTGCTCTCAGCACTCCCTGTCCCCGCCCCCGCCTCATGGCATGCGGAGAAGGGGGAGATGTGAAGTGGAGGGGTGAGGGACTGCAAACCCAAGTGTGCCTGCCCATGCAAGTGGTGGTGGGGGACAGCACAGGGATGCACCCATTAACCTCTGCTGTGCAGAGGGCTTTGCTTTTCCAGTGATTTAGCCCAGAGAGTGTGATTTGATGCAGTAAGCTGTGCATCACCTGCCTCATGCTTTGTTAGACGACACTTTCCCAGCTTGGCTGTGCATGGTTAAACAGACTTTGAACCCTATCATGTGACCTTTAGGGTACATGCCTGTCAATTGAGTTGCTTCCCACATGCTGCTCTCCCCATTTACAGCTAGCAACAGACCTTGCCCTCTTTGAAAACTATCAGGTGAGTGTGACCTATTGCCTTTTTAAGTGAAGCTTGACTGCTACCAGCTATTCCTATCCGTATCCCTCTTTAACTGAGAGAGCAGACAAATCCAGATATGTTCACAACCTGTATTTTCCCTCCCTTCCCCAAAGTAGCTTGAAACTCAAACCTTGGATTTATCTCCTTACCTATAGACATCCTGAGAGAGATATTATTGTTTGCAAATTGGTCCTAATCCTGTTTGATTTGCCTTGGAACAGTGTGTAGCACTCTGTCTAAATTCAAGGCTGTCTGTGCAGGCTGGTTGGGGGCAAAAAGCCATAGTGCCACTTCTCCCTCATAGCTGTCCCTGGGATAATCAGGTCATAGGTGTTTGCTCCCTGTGGGGGGAAGTCGTAGCCCCACAATTAAAGTTTGAGGCAGTGCAAAAGTTAGGCCGTGTTCCATGGAAGCAGTGGAGCTGGTTAGATGGTTTCCATGGACACGGCCTTGGGTTGCAGGGAGTACAAGGTTAAGACGGTTTGATAATGTGCAGGTGCTTGGATTCCTGGGTGTTGTTGTGGGAATATGTTTGTGTTGTGTGTGAAGTTGGCAAACTCAATAAAGGCTGCCTGCTGCACTGAGCAGGCAGACATCTCTTGTCTCACTATCCTTGTGTGTCTTGTGTGTCTTGTGCGTCTTTCTTCCCCCACTGGACCAGGCCTCAAGACAAGATACCCTGCGACAGCTCCCAATGTGCAAAGGCATGGAAAGAAAAAAAGGAACCAGCTAGGAGACTGCTGGGGCCCCATCCTCCTCTCCCTGGCTAGTCCCCACTTCATTCCAGCATTCCCCACTGTTTCTGTGCCAGGAATCATCTGTGGATTGTATGCCTTGCATTTCTGAAGGGCTGAGGTTTGCATTATAAGGTCTGTCATGCCCTACTGCAATTTACATGTTAAATAGAATTGACGGTGCTTATTCTTCCTATTATGTGCATGTCTTAGTTTGAGAAAATTTGGAAGGCCAGAGACCTTGGACTGAAGTCTCCTCCCTCGGATTCAATAGCCCTGGTTTCTCCAATACAGAGAGAGGGACCAAATATGCCAGGATGCAAGTGGAAAAATAACTCTTTACCAAGAATTTACCAACACTAATAACAATATTGATAAAACTGGGTTAAACTGATGAGGAGCAACTTCCCAAGCCCTGTCCACCAGACCAAATTGAGGTGGCAGATGGCCCCCCCTTCTGGAAAAACACATGTGGCCACAGGACAGAGACAAGATGGCCACCCTTCCATGTGGTTCACCTCCCCCATGCCTGGAAAACCTGGCAGGAATGGTTGGAGAGCCAGCACCGGCAGGAAATGGCAGATAGCTGGGATTGATACTGCTTTCATGGCACTGGAGTGAGGCTGCAGGGCTGGTACAGACAGTGGGAGCAGGGCTGTGGACCCCCCAGGAGACTGGAATGACCCACAAGACACCCGTTGGATCAGTGATGAGACTTGGTTGTTACAGTTTCGATGTTCATTGGTCAAAGTGGTGGTTGTAGTGCTGTCAAAGTCCAGATCAGTTGAGGTGTTAGTGGAAGCCCCTGTGGTGAGGGAAGCTCTGAAGTTATGCAGGGTCAGGTTCAGGTGGGAACATCCAGTACCTTCCCCGGGGTGGAGAGTTTTACACTGGATGATGTAACACTGTGAGTCATGGGACACTTTAGGAGTCTTTGACACCTTCTAAGATGTTCCCTTACATCAGTGCAGCTAAGTCCACTATGGCCCATTATGGATCATCAACAAGAGATGAAAACCTTCAGGCTGGGTATGAATGTCCCAGGGTTGAGGTCATCTGTGTAAGGAAAGAGCAGCACTACCCCATCTCACAGAGTTTGCCTCTTTCCTTATCTTGTTTAACACTCACCTTGTAGCCTGAGGTGTCAGACGTGCCTTCAGCCCCTGGCCTAGGTGGCCACTCTGCACATTGTTAGCAAAGCACAGTGCTGGCTGAGCCATGAGCACCAACCGTCCAGTCTCTCACAGCACCTGGGCAGTCACTGCAGGTGGTCACAAGTTTGAGTCATTAATCACCAGCAGTTCAGTCTCTTTAAAGGAAGCAAAACACCAAAAAGCAAAAAAAAGGCATATTTGGAGAAAAGAGAAAAGAACAGGTGGGTACCAGAATTTTTGTGTAACCCAGGACAATGCGACACAATCATTCAAAAAGACCTAAGCAAACAAAGTCCTTTAGTGTGAGAAAATTATAAGTATTTAGAAATTCAACTTGAATTATGCTGCTTTAGATGTCTTTAGTCTGGAAAAGGAATCAGAGAATATTTTAGATGTGTATAGGTTTTACTTCTGAAAGGTAAAATGAACAAGACCCGCGGTCATGTTTATTGGGTTTTGTTTTTTCTTTTTGCACAGCTACAAGATGATAATGGTAAGTGAAAATACTGTTGATTTGAGAACCAGCAAATTTTGCTGCTCTGATAACTGATTCATTCAAGATGCACAACAAATGCCAAAAGAAAGCAATTTTTCATCATGAAGATTATGTTGAGGGATCTGCAGTATTTATTCTTTTGACCATGATCACTCTTCGTACTCATGCACTTTATAAAACAAAGTCAAGAGCACTTTTGCCTACTGCTTTGACATGTATCATTGCTTGTCCACCCCACAAAATATTTGGCGTGTCAGAAGGACACGGCTGTCCCACTCTGGGATCCTCTCTGCGCTGTTTTCTGTGGAAGACACAATGTTTCTATGTGGTGGAAGCAGAGGAAACTGGTGTTTGCATCACTGTGCCATTTATTGCCTTGTGTTCTTGTGATGAAACAAGTCTATGGTTAACCTGTATATCAGTGATTTCAAAAATGCCTTCTAAGGGGTGCCTTTTTGTTTTTTTTTTTTCCCCAGCTGCAGATTTTGGGAAGGGGGAATATGAATAACATGGCTCCTGTGAAATGACCTGGTGCACTCCCAGCCCCTTTGGCAGGCACTGCTTCGGACCAAAGCTGCAGTTTTCTGTTTTTTGAGGAGCCATCCTGTCCAAGGCAGAAGGCTGAGTTTCTGCCTTATATTAAATGATCTGACACAATAGGCCTGTGTGGTCGAAGAAGCTTTAAATGTAAAGGTTTCCATAAATAAATAATAAAAAAAGAAAATATCACCAACAACCCTCTTAATGGCAAAGGTAGCTGCTACTTGCAAATAAAGAATTGCTTTACAAGTTCCTGAAAACTACCATTGTACTTTAAAAAAAAACAACTTGATAAACTTCATTGAAAGCTGGTTTTCTGTTCAGTGCCACTGTTGAAAAGGCTCAGCCTGGGGCCAAGGTTGGGGGCAGGGAAAGCAGGTTCTGCTCTTGACTTTGCTATTGATGGGATATAAAACCTGAGCTAAGTCACTTCAGCTCTGTTTTGCCTTCCACCTCCTTGGATTTTTGACCTTGGTGATTGCAGCTTTGATATAAACTACAGCATCTCAGCAGAGCTCTGCACATTTTGAGTATTGATCACTAAGTGATCTCAGCCTGGCCCCTGGTAAATCACAGACTATTATGTTGTCTGGTGGCCTCCCTGTGGATCCTGCAGGTGAAGGAGGGTGTTAGTGGGACTGAGCCATCTCACACTCCAAAGGCCACATCCCAGCAGCCACACAGCATGCAGCCCTGGCTTTACATGACACAGAGGTGTTGGGACACTGCTGTGACATCCCTGGCAGCTGGACTGTGTCCTTCAACAAGGTAAAAAACCACTCCACTCCCTCTCCTGCATGCACTGACCATGACTATCACTGTGTTTTCCTACAGAGACATGGTTCTTACTACCTCAAGGTGGGGTGCACACTGAGCCCATATGGCATGTGGGAGCCAGCCTTTCCCTGCATCCCATCTGGATTACCCAATTGGGGTGGTGGGTTCCTGCGTACCCAAAAAATTATTGAGATGTGGCATTCAGCTCAGCTCTTTCAGCAGGCACAACTTGTCCAGCTTGCTGTTCCATGCTTGGGTGACCAGTACAGCACCTGCAGATTCCGACACTGAAGATTTTATCATCTTTTGAAACACTGATTAAAACCAAATTAAATAATTTTGTCCCAAGACTCAGTCCTGTGAGAACCCTGCCAGATCTAGCCCCATTATTAAGCATGCTTTAGGATCTACCAGAGAGCTAGTTTGTAATTTATCTTCAGGGACAATTATTGAAATATTGTTTTGGAACCAAAACATCCATGCTTAGAATTTACTGGTATTTGAAAATCATAGAATGGTTTGGGTTGGAAGGACCTTAAAGGTTATCTTGTTCCAAACTCCTGCCATTCTGGAGGACAAGATCTGCAGATGGAATCAGAACTCGGTCTCAAGGTAAGACCTCTTTCCGTACTCTTATCACTCTCAGAAAGATATGTGAATATAAATATGGTGAGTGGTCATATCAGGTCTGCAACAGTCACAATGGTCTGCGCAGTGTTTGAAGGCCAACTAGCAGGCGAAAGTTCATTGTTTCAATCATTGTCTTGTTTCTTGTTCTTGTTTTCTTTCCAGCTACTCCTTGGTATATTGGTCTGACCTAAGACACGCTGAAGGCTTGAAAAATACTGATGTCAGCCCTACCAGGGACATTCAAGACATGAAATGTTGTTGCCTGCGTCTGTGGACAGGGTGAGTGAGGCAGCACAGCTGGCTGTGATTGTCAGTGGAGGCTGTGTGGGACACACTGGGCAGTGGGGGGATGTGCAAGGTCTGGGGACATTCTCGGGGGCAATGGGATTCTGCAGATGGTGAGAGAGCAGTGTAGGAAGAGGAGTGTGAACTTTCCTCGCCTGTCTCAGCTTACAGAGTAATTAGGATCACACAAATGCCACTGCTGTTAGCAACCATGGTGATGACTGTTGTATCAGAAAAATCCCCCTGCCGTCTGCCTCCCAGGTGTTTGCACTTACATATCACTTCCCATTAAAGTGGTCTGCAGCAAGTGCTAGGGGTGTCAGAGCTGGGTGATGAAATTGAATTAGTTTGAATAACTGAATAAGTTTTAGATCTTGGACTGACAGCTTGTTCATATATATCTTAAATGCCCAGCAGCAGCATAATTTGCCTTACCCAGGCATGGCTGTTCACAGCAGCACGGCAGGGCTGTACATGGCTGCTACTTGCTTTCAACCTTGCTGCCCTTAGGAACCCTGCCTTGCAGGGGCACTTGCAGAGACACAGTCTCAAATCGTGTAATTGCAAATAATCAGCCTTCTTCCCTCCTTCCTGCCTTCCTTCCTTCCTCTCTCTGTCATTCTCTCTTTCCTTGCTCTTTTTTTTTTCTTTTTTAAATTTGAGAAACTCGAGTGGCCTGCAAAGTTTCTCAAGTACAGAGTGGTGTTAGGTCACCCAGGAAGTGTGCTATTCCTTGCAGAAAGCAGCATATATTCTGATTCATTCTGATTCTGCCTCATCTTGCACAGTGCAGGCAGAATGTTGAGAATAGGAAAGTTTCATAAAGGCCTTTTGTATAACTCATTCTGAAATCTGGCATCAGCAGATGAAACAAAGACTGAGCAAGCAGATTTTGAAGAAACATTTAATAATTTATGATGTACTTGGCACTTGTATACCACCTTTCATCCATGGTTCTTAAAAGACTTCAGAAATGTGAATAAATGGTACAAACAGAATAATGTCTTCTTATAATAAAGTGATTTTGCATGTCCATAAAGAGGAAGAAATTGCTTTCCTAGAAAGATGAATTGTTTTATCTATAACCAAAAATGAGAGCCTGTAAGAAAGTGGGACATAAAAGCAGAAATCTTTGTTTCTATCTCTTCCTTTTAAACTTTTTGAGGAAATACATAGCTTTAGGCAGAAGAATTATTTTATACTTTACCAAAAATACCTGCTTGACTGGCATTTATTATCTATGGTTCTTGTAAGGCCTCCTGCACTTGATGGATATTTGCCATCCTGCTCAATAGCCTGCCAGCTGAAGGGGTTTTATCTCTGTATAAAACAGCAACCTGAAGCCTCTGTGATTAGGCTCATCTGCAAATATTTTTCTTTTTTCATGTGCCCATTAAATAAGAAATTGTCTGTAAAGTCTTTTTCTCCTAAATGCAAAACAAGTAATGAATGACCGTGAAAATCAGAGCCACCATAACCTCAGTCTCCCCTGGAGTTTTGTTTTGTTTTACAGATTATATTATTTCTCTCCATCATCTGAAGTATATATGGGCAAGTGTATGAGGCTTTGCAGCCAAAATTTCAAATAGGTTTTTGAAATTACTGACAGTTTAGGCTTTAATAAGGCATAAAGCAGCACAGAGAGAAGTCTGAGGCTCTGAGCATGGTACTGTCCAGCAGTGTGCACTGCCCAGAAAGATTGGTCTCATTTGATGCTGCTGTATCCTATAGAAATGTCCTTTAACTGATGGTAAGTGCCCCAGAAATTCAAGTGGTGATGTGGTGGATGTAACTATGAAGGTGGGTTCAAAAAAGCTCAAAATTCCAAATGGCCTTCAGTGAGATTTTGTGAATATTTTATGGTAATCCTTTACCCTAAGTAGAGGATAATAAAACTAGCTGGCTCTGACTTGTGCTTACTACTACTGCATATCAAATTAAATGAAAACTAAGAAATTAAATTGAACTGTTCAGAAGGAAAATTCCTTAATTCACAAAGGTCTTCAAATTAGAATGTTTCACAAAGTACTTACCATTAAAAACATTGTTATTCACCAGTACTTACCACAGAGTGGCATCTGAGATATTATTCTGATAAGCTATTCTGAACAGTTGAGTTAACTGTGGTTTCTTGGGAAATGCATGGTTTTTAATTGCAGTAACATTACCTGTATTAATGGACATGGTAGGATGTGGGTAATATGTACTTGCACTTAAGGCTGTCCAATATTTTCCACTGCAAGAAGTTGTTTGCTGCTGTTTAGTATCATGAGGCTTTGTCCAGCAGGAATTCAGTGACCTCAGCCAGGTGGGTGTTTGGAACTGATGATGCTTTGGAAGTGCCAAGAGCAGTGGTCTGTGCAGCCACTGTGAGGCAGCTTGTCCCTGCCACACGTGAAGGCCTCTGACACCTCATTCTGAAGTTTCAGATGTGCTTTGCAACAGTGAAAGCTTCTGGAATGTAGTGGGGGATTAGAGTGGTGTTAGCTCAGTGAAAATCATTTTCATACTGACTGAAATATTCACTTTGGGAGATGTAAATATATGATCCGAGTAAGTTTTTCAGCTCTAACAACAAATCTTCTTGATGCTCTTATATCTAGACAGGCAAGCTTACTATGTATTTTACCATGCATCTTTGCATTCCACTTTTGCTTTCCTGGAAGTTTGCCTCTCTTTCTTTATGTGTTATTTGGTTCGATTCTTTTGTCGGTTACTGAAGCCCACTTTTATTTTTCTTTTGAGCCCATAGGGTTTTAAAAACCCACATAAAAATATACAAATACCTGATGGCAAGGAGCCAGGCTCTTCTCAATGGTATGCAATCACAAGACAAGCATCAATGGGCACACACTGAAGTACAGGAAATTCTGTTCAAACATAAGAAAATAATTTTTTACTGTGGAGGTGACCTAATGCTGGAACAGGTTGCCAAGACAGGCTGTGCTGCCTCCATCCATGGATATACTTGAAAACCAAGTGGACATGGTCCTGGGCAGCCTGCTCTAGCTGACACTGCTTGAGCAGGAGGGTTGGATGGGATTGGCATCTGCAGGTACATTCCAGCCTCAGCTGTCCTGTGGCCTGTGAATACATCTGGATTCTGTAACATACAGAGATATACATTAAAAAATTATGACTTCATTATGTGGTCTGGGGACCGGGGTTTATCTCTGCCAGTCCACACTGCTGCCCAGAAAAGCTTGGCTAACCTGTGTTGGGGGGTGCTACAGATCTCCAGCACTTCCTCTCTGGCACAGCCACGGTCACAGCAGGGAGCAAAAACATCCTGAGACAGGAGGAAGGAGGAAAAGGATGTGGTTCAGCTCCAAGTTGCTGGGATTGAAGACCTTCCAGGCCTCCTTGGCAGAGCTGCTGGTCAGAGATGGCAAGCAGCCTCCTCCCCTGCCCCAGTGCCGATGGGCACACACGACAGGAAAGGAAAGCAGGAAAAGAAAGGCACTGCCATGTGCATCCTCCTGGTCCTGCTGACCACATCAGGGAGCTGCTTCATCTGCTGAGCCTTCCTGCCACTGTCTCACCAGGAGCACAGAACAGCCCTGGGAAAGGGACAGCAGCCAAAATAGCTGTATGTTGCACTAGCAATATCGTCCACTTAAAATAAAAATAAACACATACAAACTCTTCATAAATTAATAGAAAGACCAAGTGAAGAACATCAAGCTACTTTGACAGCAGCAGTACAGCTGATGACTGATTAGAAAGGTGTCTCACCGAAGCCTAATTGCAATCTAGTGTTTAATTGCTCCTGGCCAGCATCAGCCCCTTGGGCAGGAGGCAGCTGGCTGCCTGCAGTCCTCATTCCCTGGAGGAGTAGGAGAAAAAACTTCTCTGGCTCTGTAGGTTGTTCGTCTTTGGCACAATTTGGAAACAAATCACTTATCATTTTTATTGCTAGGAATGTTACACTTTCTTTTTTCCTTTAAGTGAGGTAACCTTTAATTAGCTGTATGTCTCTTAATTTACTTAAATTCTTGTCTTATAAAGTTATTTCTTTTGTGGGAAGGCAGCTGGTTTTCTAAGCCCATCTACTGCTACCCTAGTCATGGAAAAGCCTGCTGCTGCAACTCCCCCAACACCTGACATTGCTTCCTCCTGTGACCGTGACCATCACACTTCATTACTGAAGGGGTGGTGAGATCTCTGAGACTCCTGGGCACTTTGCTGTGCCTCGCCCCAGGGGCAGACCTGCTCCTTGGGGAGAGAGCCCCCTCCTTGCATCCACCTCCCCAGGCTACAGCACTGCTGTGAACAAGTTGCAAGTTACTGTACCAAGACCTGAATACTAGTAGTTATTCTGTTGTATAATATCAGAAGGAGTATTCTTTTTTAATAGATATAAACTATATTTAATATAATATATTGCACTATATCTTAGAGATTGTATATGTAAATCGCACATTTATATATATATATATAATTGTATATTATATATGTGTGTGTTTATGTATGTGTGTATGTGTATATATATATATACACCAACCCCCCCTCCCCCAGTAAAGTTGAAGTTTTATGATCAGTTTGCTGCAGGAGGTTTTCTGAAAGCAGAAATCCCATGATGCTGGAGGCATCCCACTTGCCTGTCTGTCCCTTGGCATCTGGCTGTGCTGTAAGCATCCAGGCAGTGCCAAGGGCAGGGTGGGAGCTGTGCGGCACATGGGGCTGGTGTGAACTGCTGGTTCAGCTGGGGCACAGCCCATCACCTGCAGGTGGAACACATTTCACCAGAGAAGGCAGTGAGGTGCTCTGCAGACATCTCATTGGACCAACCCATGGCCCTCGCCCCCTAGGGCAGCACTTTGCTTTTCTTCCTGCTCTTGCACCAGCAGCTTCCCTTTTATTCTTCTTCCACACTATGGGAAGGTTCAGTTTTATTCCTGGTTCTTTTTGCTTGAAACAAGAACACCTGTGTGCCTGTCCTATTTGGAATTTCTTGATAAAAGAGAATTCTTTTCTATTCAAACCCTTTTCCTTTTTTTTGTCTGTTTCTGCCACCAAACTCTGTGGGCTTCTGGAGTTGTGCTTTTCCTCAAACCTGCCAGTTAAACTGTGCAATTCAGAGGAGAATGTGTATGACAGTGACCTGGGAACCTGTGACTGCCCTTGTCTTTACTGCAGGTTTGCAGGTAGCCTGGTAAAAAATGGCTTCAGTCCTCACTTTCCTTGCTCTTAAAGTGGGTCATCCAGCCTATTCTCCTGCATCTAAGTAGTCCCAGTAGGGCAGGTAGCAAGATAAGAGGGAAAAGAGAGAGAAAAGAAAGATTTAAAAAGGAACACAAACCCATTTTGAAATACATGGAGGTTCCCTGCATTCTCCAAATCAGATTGAATTACCTGTGGATGCACACCGACTTCTGGGCTGGAAGGGAGCAAGGGTCACTTTTGTGCAAGCACCACAGAGGAGTGGGAGCATCCTTGCCACTGCCTCATCCTTGCAATCTATACCCCTTCCTGCAGCACTCACTGCACCTGTGTTTTGCAGTGCCAGCCACAGGAACAGCAGTGACTCTCAGGCGTTCCCTGTCCCACAGACATGCCAAATCCATCTAAAGCGCTGCCTGGATGATCAGTGCTAACGGGACAGTTTTTAATTTCAATTTTTAAAGCAATGGGGAAAGGCCACATACATCTCTATCTAGGTCAGGGGAGAGTTGGTCCTTTCTCTTATATGAGGCAGTCACAGAATCAAAAGATGGCAAATTGTTTTTTATTGCTTTTAAACCAACGCTGAGTAAAGTCCTTCCCAGCATTTATAACAGCTAACAGTTCAATCTTCAGGTAGACTTGCTTTTCCTACTTGCATTAAAAAATTTTGGTGAAACAAAAAAACCCTACTGAGTTGCATTTGTTATACAAATGGCATGTTCATTTAAAAGCAAATACTCTGGAGACTATTTAGTTTTCTGTCTGTCAGACTAATGCCGTTTGTATTCTGTGTATCAGATAAGATCTTATATCATCTGTGATTATGGGTGAGACTGGACAGTCACCTTTGTGTTGAGCTGGTTATGCTGGGAGACAGATGCAAAACCCTGGCATTGCAGGCTGTCCAACTCATGACTCCTCCATTTCAGAAAGCCCCTGCCTGAAACTCAGGTTTCCCTGCATTGACTAATATTTGGTATAACTCGTATTGGTAAATGTATTTGTCTGTATAAGGGTTTTAAACTCTAAATGAAGGCATACTACAGTTAGGAGATATTTAAACATACAAATTACACTAAAGGAGAGCTACTGAATGTAGGTGTGAATTATTTAAATCTTGAGTAACTGCGCACTCTGAATAAAGTGTTTAGGACAGTAAGGAAGTGGAATGCATTTCTACTCAGAAGGTGTTTATATAAATGTAATGCATCAACATGGGCTTAATTACTTGCTAATTTTAAAAATGAAATTTCAGTTAAATGCATTTTAATCCTGTTAGTACAGCAGAGGATGAACAAAACAGTGTTACAGGCTGCAACAGCCAAGCCCTATTCCTTTATCCTTGGTGCTTCACCCGTGCCCATAAGGACAGCTCCTGGGTGCCACACAGACTAACTGATATGCTCACAGAGTCAGTGGGACAAGGAGAGTGGAAGCAAGTCCCGAGTCTGTAATTTACCTTCATTGGCATGGAACTGCCTTATGCCCATTCAGCTTTGTCAGGTAACTCCTTTAG
Organism: Neopelma chrysocephalum; assembly: GCF_003984885.1. Taxonomy (NCBI): domain Eukaryota; kingdom Metazoa; phylum Chordata; class Aves; order Passeriformes; family Pipridae; genus Neopelma; species Neopelma chrysocephalum. Next base: position 1,373,598 of record NW_020925422.1, on the reverse strand, counting down.
GTTTACAGGCTTGGAAGACAGTTGTTTTGATGGAGGATGAATCGCTGTCTGCCCTGGGTTAGTTTGGAAGAAGCTCAGCACCATTCTTAATGTGGCTGGCATGTTTTCTTCAGGAGGCACCCTGTGGCCCTGCCCAGAAAAGCAGTTGTTCTGGTCCAGTTTTAAACCAGGAAGCTCAGTGGATGAAATTGTGCTTTAAGTTAAGGGTTTCCCTAGGTCAGCATCTGTGTTACCAGCAGGAATGCGCTCCAGGTCTTTCAGAGTGCACATCTGCATCCAAATGCCACTTTCTCCATTACCTGACAAATTCAGTAGTTCTCCAAAGCTCACATTCTCCACTGACAGTAAATGTCAGCCCTTATCTTGCCTGTTGCTTGGTCTATGCTGTGCTTTTAAAGATGAGCTAACCTCTCAGGACTTTGTTCTGTGAGTTTTTCCTCATTTGTCAGTTACCTGCAGCACAGAAATGCTCCAGGGACCTTTCTCAGCATCAGATCCAGACGCATCACCATACACACTTCAGCTTGCCACTGTCCCAGAGTCTGCTCGAGGCACAAAGGACCATCTGCTGCAACAAGGTTGTAAAATTTAGCGACTAGGGTGGGGAGGCAGCGCTAGGGATCAGTGCATCAGGTGTGTGCTTCCCAAAGAGATAGTCTGGTTAACTCGGGGAGGTTTGCTGGCTGAGGTAGCCGGAGACAGCCAGTGCTGCCTCTGTCATCTATGAATGACATTTTGCTTAAACTGAGTGCAACTACTTCTGAAATACCTGCTCGCCCTTTCTCCAAACCAGGCAAAGGGAGTCCTAGGACCTAATTCATACCCCCAGCCCTGTTCAAAGCTTTTATCCAGTGACGGTCCCTTGCAAAGTAATTTCTTGTAAAATACCCTGCACGAAATGAGGCGTGTCTTTGCCACTTGCCATGCTTGGGCAGGCAAAGGGCTTGGGCCCTGTCAGTCTGGCTCTGCTGGCTTGTATGCACTGTCCCTAGTGCTTCTGCACTTGGGCCAACATGCTTTTGTAATTGGACATAGTGCTGAGCAGAATTGCGTGGATCTGAGTGCCCAGGATGCAGCTGGGAGGATGATAGACACCTTACAGCACTGCATGGGGTCATGTATTGTCTAGGTAGGAACTTCAGCATATTGAGGTCTTGAGAATAGTCACGTCTGGGGAAAAGGGTTTTATATATCAATATTTCTGCAGTCTTTAACATGTGTAGGAAGTGCACCTTATGCTATGCCACTGTTAGCATCTATGAGAGTAGTATGACTAATGAAAGGGCATGCAGTCAGGTATATTCAGACAGTTACCTCTTGTTAGCATAAACAGCTGAATCGACGCAGTTAGGAATTTTGCATTTTTGGGGACACACTGCTTGCACATATGGAAGGGCAAAGTGCTTGTCTCAAATGGGCAGATTATTAGCCTTTAATTAAGAGGAGGATCTGGACATGTGTCTGATCTTCCTGTACCACACATGTCTAGATCTCTGATTAGCACTGAAGGCTGTTAATTTCTGCTTTAATAGTACCAAGTTATGTTGTCTAATATAGGCTACACACATATGACAAAATACACTGGGTCAGGACTGTCTGGAACCTGAAATTTGTCTCTGAGCATTTTCAGTTTTTTCCTTACTCTGAAACCACAGTGCTACAGATGAAAAGACTTGGTTTCTATCAACATTTTTCTTTTCTGTTTAGAGATTTGATTATCAAAGAGGAAAATGTCCCTCAGATTGTGGGTTGCTGTAGTACAGGCTTATTCTGTTCTTGTGATACTATCAAAAGGTAAAATTGGCCAGTGATACCATACACCACACCAAGAAAAAAAAAAAGAGGGTCAGGAGAAACACACACACACACAAGTCCTTGAACTTGCACGAAGAGATATCATGTTACACTTTGCAGTGTTTCCTAGGAAACCATTTTAGTGTAAAAGGAACTCTTTGTCTCCTGCTCTTTGTAAAATTGTTTGAACCACCATATCTCATAAGGAGGTTGTTTCACAGACAATTATGCATTTAATAAAAGCTTAATCTGTAGTTTGCTGCACTATCAGAAGCAATATCTTTATCAGCAGTCTGAATACTTTAGACTGTATTTGTTGAGAATTAATAAGTTTATGTCATAATTTCTAAAAGTCAGAGAATATTCTAGTTTTCTTTTTTTCCTTCTGACATGGAATCTCTTTCTCTACCAGCAAGGCAGTATAGAAAAAGAAAAAAACCCCACAACACCAAAAAAAAAAACCCAAAGGGTTTTTTTTGCTTTGTGAAGCTCTTGGAAAGTGCTTTGGGAAGCTCTTATCAGCACCTTTTTACTAGCATGTTGGCTGAAGCAAAAGTACATTTTGCTTTGTTTCCCTTTGAACACAGAAGAGGTGGAACAGGATTTCCGCAATCATTGCTCCGACTCCCTGGTGTTGCGGTGCCCATGTGCTTGTGGGTGCGACCTGCCCAAATCCAGAAGGCCGGAACAAAGGACTCATCTGCGCTGAACTATCTGTGGCTTTCACTCCTGCAGGCTGAGTCCCTTGGCTGTGCAAGGTGCTTCCCCAAAACAGGGCAGTTTCCTAGCTTATGCTTGTAGGGGGTTTTTCTGTGCAGCCTGATTGCTCTGGAGGGTGCAACCACCTCAGTCCTGCTCTGTAGACAGGTGTGGAAGTCCTGAATACAAGGGCAGGGCTTGCAGGCCAGAGAAAGATAAGAGTTTCCACTGAGCTCTTTGCCAGTTCTTTTTCGTTATTTATCATCTTCCTTTAAATGCAGCACTCGATGTCTGCTATTTCATTTTAAGGAGGATGAATGCGAGGGCTCACAGGGCCTCCACCGCTGCCAGCAGGCTGTCCTGTGCTTCCCCTGCACTTTGTGGAAAGAGCTGACCTAATGAGTTTTGTTCCCTCCTGTAGTCCCTGTCATTTACAGTTGCTATAATTTCCTGTCATAGCTACTTTTTTCCTCCCCCACCTCCTTGTGATATTACAAGATTCATCTATAAGGCTGATGTGCTCTGACTGCAGCATGGTAGATTTGTCTTTGTCTTAATATATTATTTATTATGCTATTATTCCTCTCAGTGGACTGCCAGCCACGGACTGCATACAGTTGCTGGTCTTCCAAATGCATCATGGCCAGCAAAGGAAAACACTAATCTAATTGAATTAACAGTGGTTCTGTTAGCCTTAATAGAGTTTGTCATGGAACACTAAGCAGATGTGACAATGATCTTGGTTAGTCATATTTTTGTCCCTACTCCTAGACATGGTAACTGTTAGCCAGATCACTGGAGAGGATAATTCTCCTTTGCTGATCAGTAGTTGTGCTTACCTAGACATGTGGCAATCACTTAGGACTGATGGCTGAAATAAGCCAGGGACTTGAATAGCAGAAAGTTTTATATTCTGACAATAAACTTGACTAATTAAAACAAGATGCAGATGGTACTGCCACCTAGCAATTTTCACCTCACTTACTCTGACTCCAATTATAGCGTTTCCCTACTGACTTACACTGTTTAAATTACAGTCAGGGGATAGATGACTATTTACCTGTTTCTGTTCATACAAAGAAGTCTAATACATCATTGTTCTCCTGAACAAGGCATGTGAAGGTGGACTTAGCACTCATTCTGAAAAGTATCTCCACTATTCAAAAGAAGGGAAAAAAAGTAATAAAAAGACTACTTAGAGACTCATTAGCAGACACATGCATCAGCAGGAAGCATATGAATATTACACACACAGTGTGTCTCTCTAACACTTGTTCATTGAAGCAGGTGCCATACTTCTGGGAAATTAACTTTAATTGGATAAATTAAAAACTGGCTTTAACTAAGCCAGTCCAGCCCACTTTCTTAGCTTATTATTTTTTAGACTCTCTGAAATGCCTGATGTTAATCCCTTGGGTGACTTTCACTTCTTCTCGGGGTAAAATATGTTTAAAAGGAGAAGTTAGACAATCAGCCATCAAGAATGGATTAGGTTTGCTTGATCCTTCCTCAGTGCATCATCATCCACCTCAGTTGGGTGGATAAGACTACCACTTGAGATCCTCAATGTTGCTTTAAACAAGCTTTATCAGCAAACATCAGGAAGCAAGAATCCATGCCCAGCCCTGGGAGAGAACACAGAGTAATATTGCAAATTCCATGGCAGAAGAATGATATGAAATTGCATCTCAGAAATTGCTCTGGCCATCACTGTGTTGCTCTTAGTGTCGATGCATTACTCTTAAAGCACTTCATTCTGGCACCCCCTTTCATGCTAAACCAGCCCTGTGTACTGCCATCCTGCTGGCAGTAAAATGCACTGAACTGTGCATGCTTTTCCTGATCGCCTAATTGTTTTTCACATGAGGAGCTTTCAGATGCAAAATATTCCCTGCTGTAGAAGCTACAGTGGGGCACGAGTTGCAGTTATCTTTGAAATTATACTCTTGGGTAGTTTGAAAATATATATTTGTTGGAGGGAGAGGGGAAGAACAGGGCGGTGGACCAGGATTTATTTACAGAGGCCTATTGTTTTGAGTCATTCAGCTGTGTTCCATTTTGTATAAAAACACGTATGCAAATTATGCTGATTGGAAAGGAACTTCCATGCATCGTTGATGACATGCTAAATGAGGTCAACATGAGTACCATTAATGCGATGAATAAGATGACACTAACTTGACAGAAGTGCTCAAAGCATCCTTGCTTTCTCTTGGGTTTCTTGTTTGCCCTGTTCGGCCCCAGGGAGCTTCTTCAGTGTGGCACTAGCAGTCCCTGTAGGGGACAGATCTCATGATTCAAATAGACAGCATGTAGCTCAGTGGTCTCCTCCCCTGTCAAAAGCCAGCATACTGCAGGCTGAAGGCACTGTCTCTTTTGGGGTGGGGAGCTGTGGGTGCTCAGTGGAAGAACTATTACTTAGCAGGGTGCTGCTGTGGGTGCCTGCACTCTGCTTGGCTGCCAAGACCCCACCAGGGCAGTGGTTCCTTCAGTTCCTCTCCTGGTCATTCCTGCACAGCAGAAAGTAAGACAAGTCTCTGTCAGAGACTGTTGTTCATGGCATCTCAGAAGTGTACCTTCGGGGAGGTGTTGCGAGGGAATAATTCTTTAAGGGGCTAGGTTCACACTTTCCCTTTGGCAGCAGGTTTTGGACACATAAGCAGAGCAGTTATCCCAAATGGCTTGTGCATCAGGGCACCTTCTTGCCCTCTCTCCTTTAAATGGACCCATGCCCATGCTTTAAATGGACCTTCCTTTTCCAGGCAAGACATGGAGGAGCTATGCAAAAGGAGTCATCCAGCACCACTACTAGAGGCATTCCTGGGCCTGTCCCCCAGGCAGTAGCCTGCAATTGTTTATAGAGGAATATTTATTTTAATGTTAAAATAGAGGTATATTAATCTTTGAATAGCTTCTGCAGGTGTTGCTCATAGGAAGCATTTCAAACATTTATAGACAAAGGATTGGCTGCAGGACTGAAAATGATACAGGTCCCTAAGCACCCAGAGAGCTTTCACTTTCCCATTTACTGCAGCTCTGGGAGTGTGCAGGTCAAATGCAGCAGAGCATGGAGCACTGTGTGACTGAACTGAGAAAAAAACAGGTAAGTATGTGGGCAAGGCACTGAAAAATGGTATTTGTAATGCTCTGCATTTGCATGTCACATATGTGGCACATATCAGGAGGGCTCTAGATCCAGAATAGGGTGTACTGGCAGGGCAGAAAAGCCCAAACATGACCTGAGAAAGGGTAGATTACTAGTTTAGATCCCTTGTTTATAAGGGATCACACTCTCACATTGCCTATTCCTCTCACAAAACAAACCCACTAAGTCCAGTAACAAACATAACCAAGCGTTTCTCTGTACTGTTGGTAATGGTTGTGCATAAGTGATCCCCATTTATGCAAAATAAATGTGGAAAATGCAGCTATGTTTTAGTGACTCCCAGGACTAGGGTGATTTTACACTCTTTTGTTGTTATCTGTTTTCTACTATTTTCTTGCAGAATTAGTCTCAGGCATCATCCTTTAAATCAGCCCTATGAAGCACAACAGATTTATGCAGCTAAAAGAAAATACAGGCTCCTCCGTTATTAATATGTAAAGTCTGGAGATGGAGTCACATCTGTATGATGATCTATTTTGGTGCTTAAATCCCAGGCTTGATCTTTCAAACTATTAAGTCTGCCATATATATTTGACAATGAACAAGCTTATAAAAAGAAAATGCAAAATATGAATAGAGGGAGAGCAAATGTGTGATTCAATTTTTAATTATCAGCACCACTACATTCAAGTTCATCTTCTTTAAGAGGCAGAAAGTAACAAATTTCTTTCTCACTATAACCTAAATGATCAGCATTGCATTTGTTTGTATTTTTAAAGGAAAAGGATAAATCATCATAGAAACAACAGAAGCTGGAAACAAGAAACAAAGTAAAACAGTCTGGTTTTATTACCATATGTAATCAAGAGCTTTTATTTCCCATTTCTCCTCCTTTTTTGTTTTTCTTTCTTGCCTTTTTTTTTTACAACCGACATTAAGTTGTGAATCATATGTTAGGGGGAAGTGGAAATGAAGGGAAACTGGTGACATCACAATACTTTACAACTTTACAACAAATGAGAGTCTGAATTTGTTGCATCTACCAGTGTATAGCAAGGGTGGAAAGCAAAGGCACACATAGGTTCATGAACCCCTCAAAACAGAGGGTGGAAAGGAACTGGGGGTGGGAAAGGATGAAAACAGAAGACCCACCGAGTACGAAATGCACGTTTGAAGGTCAACCCATTAACTGTGGTGTACACTGCAAAGGCAGATCGCTGCACAAGCTGTTGCCGTGATTATTCATCTCTATGTTTTGGGAGAATGCTTTGAGGGATAATATCAAGGGAACCTGCGTGTTTGGTGCTTCAGGGGTTTGGAGCTTGGTAAAAAGGTTGTGAGTTGGTTCTTTTAAAAAAAAATTACCTTGCTACCTACTGTTTCCAAGGGTTTTCTGTTTGTTTTTATTAAAACAACAACATTGCTTTGGATACAGATCTATCTACTCCAGTCTGCATAGTTCACTACGGGTGAACAAAACTGTTTCATAAAAGAAGCCATGATGAAATGAAAGAACATGCAAGCACCCTTGTTACACACTTTAGTGTAGACTATCCAGACTTTATATATACCATCTATAAACTAACGGACTTAAAATCGGTCTTTTCAATCATTCAGAAACAAAACCAAAACCCTGAAAAACAAATGGAAGTATAAAATTTTAAAAAACAAATTGGAACAGAAACAACCACCTTACTCGAACATACTGTTCAGTAGAGAGAGAGAGATATATATATATATATATATATAAAAAGCTTAGAAGCGATCCCCATCATTTTTCTACAGTATGTTGACACAGTTATTGTAACAGATTAAAAACACAACTACGTTTTTGCATAAACTGAAAGACTGGAAAGGAACTTACACACCTGCGCGCACACACGCACACACGCACACACCTGGGCGCGCACACACTCCCACACTAGCTACATGCACAGTCACACAAAAGAAACAAAGGAAAAAAACCCCGCATTTTTCCCCAAAGAAGTATATGCAGCATCCTTCTGGAGCAGCAGGTAGCTACAGCAGGAGCCTGCCTGCCTGTCCTAGCTCCATGTGCCCTGCAGGCAGCAGGATGTGCGGCTGGGCTTTCAGCAGGGCTTGGCCCCTCTCACCAGTGCTCGTCCCTGGCCAGGGGACATACCAGCTCCGTGGACATCATCAGTCATTTCCCTGCTGCCCAGTGAGAATGATCTCTGTGCTGTAAAAGGGGAGCGGGAGGTGGGGCAAGGCAGAACCCCCAGCATGGTGCATTGGGAGCATCACCACTTGTGGGTGGTTTTGAGAGAGGACTTGGCACAGCTAGAAAGTCAAACTGCAGTGGAGGGTATGGTGCTAGCCTAGTTTCTTTAGGGATGTGGGGTTATGACAATAACCACCACGTTCTTCTTTCAATGTCTTTACTCCAGTTTTTGAAGGGGCTTGGTGGAGGAGGAAGGATCAATAAATATTTGCATTACTCAAAGGGGAAAAAGAAAAAGGTTTTACATACTACAGCTCACAAATATACACAACTGAGGGTGTAAGGCACAAATTTACATGTGGAAGAAAACAGGCTATTCACAGATATATTCCCACGAAAAACCCGTGTGATAAGACCATAATTTATGCATGGTAACAGCCGGCATATTAGCTAGTTCACACTGTTTGAGGATTTTGTTTGCCGTCTCACATGCAAGGTGAAATGAGATGGCACATCACAAGCTGGTGCCTTCACAGAAAGTATTAGCCACTGACAAAGCCATGTTGATAGCAATGGTGCACAGATGTGCAGCTTTTAAGTTTCTCTTGCAGTTGCTTTAGAAGTTATGAACTCGCAGTATCTGTTGCTGTCTTAGGTCAGAGGCCCAGCCAGCTAATTAGCTGAGAGACTTAAATAGATATCCCCTTTTTTTTTCAGCTAACCAGGCAGTCCAGGCACAAAGTTCAGAATTCCAGCTCCAACTTATCTAACTCAGTGAATTTCTTGGAAAAATAAAAGAGTTCTAATTACTCCAGTTAATGAGATTCACGTTAAATAGGTATAACTTTCAAGGTACTTCTCTGAAAAGCTGCTCACAGGATGATATGCAGGTCAGTTCTTCAGGAAAAACAAAAGTTGAACAATAAATAAGAGGAGTTACTTGTGTTAACAGTCAAGTGTTATTTATTAAAAGAGAAGAGTAGAGGAAATCTATGACATAGTTTGCCCAACCCGGCATTTAACTGTTGTGACCGAATGGGTGTAACACTGATGGGCATCATTTCACAGTACCTGCAAGTAGTAAACTTCTGCCATTGTTAAGTCAGAGTTAGCTTTATCAATTGATTTTTTCTTTTTTTTCCTTCTTTTTTTTCCCCCCCGTTTGTTTGTTTTTTACATTTGTTTTGCTTTTCAGAGCACTCTTTCCCAGTTCAGGAATGCGCTGTGCAGTTGGGGCTAGGGGGTGAAATGTCACAGTCATCTTTCACCTGTGTGCTTTTGGCTCAGTGTTTGTGATGGAGAGTTAGTCTTTTGAGCAAAGAACTGGCAGGTTGTGGGGGTGAGTCCTGCAATTGAAACCTTCAACCATGGGTCATATGGCTCGGGTTTAAAAAAATATTCCACTTTTCCCAGAGAGCAGAAATCCAACACATTTTCAGCTTGCAACCACCATCTTCTCAGAGGAGCGAGTGATGACAGTTGCAGAACACTGGCTTTCAAGGGCAACTTCTGCTTAATTGCTGTCCTTGCCCCACTCCCCCCCCACTCTGATTATGTACATGCATCATTCGGCTTCATGGATGTGGAAAGAGGAGCAAAGGAAGGTTTGGGAGGTACGTCTGGCTTTAGCGAGGGCGTGCGTTTCAAACCTGACCTCGTCAGTGAGTTGTAGGTGGTGAGACTTGGCTGCCGAGATACAGTCACAGCCTGTGCCTGAGCAGCATGGACTTGTATTGAGTCCACTCGCTGCGGGGCTGGTGGTGGGTTGTCACCCCGGCCAAAGCTCTGATTGCGGGAGAGGTGGGACGAGTTGGAGGAGTTAGTGTTGTTTCTTTTGAGAGTCGATGCCTGGTGACTTCTTGTGAGTGAGTTTGTAGGGTAGCTTCTCTTGTAGTCCACGTTGTAAGCAGAAGAGTGCATCTCCAGTCGCTTGCTCAGGCCACTCTGTGACAGTGAGGCCCCTGGGGGCCCGAGGGAAGCTTCCCGCTGGGGTACTTTTGGTGGCATGCTGTCAAGATTTTCCACCAGGTTAACCCCATGGCTGGGGCTTTTGCTACTGAGGTGGTCCTTGATAGTTTTGTACTCAAGAGTGGCATTCTGGTCCTCCGCAGACATCTGAGCCCCATCGCTCATTTTTGGCTGGTCAACGTACTCATGCTGGTAGCCTTGCTGGGCTATGGGCAGGACCACAACACTGGGGATGTGGCTGGGAGAAGCCCTGAGCGGCAGGTCAGTTGGGATCACTGGTGAGGCCATCGGGGGGATATCTTTTGTGCAGGCATTGATGAGGTTCTGGTTTCTCTCCCATTCCCTGCTGCCTCGGCTGGGCTTTCTCTTCTGTTGCAGGGTTGGGGTGGACTCAGGGGTTGGCAGGGCAGCTAGGTCCAGATGGTGCTGGTCAGCTTTGATTAGCATCTTGGCAGTGCTGCCTGGGGTAGCCAGCTTGCCATTGTGCATCAGAGGCGTGAGGATAGCTTCAGGCTTTGGCTCCTTGGACTGAGCATCCCCAAAGAGGCCACTGAGCTTGGTAACGCTGCTCATGGAGCCACGTCGGGAGTGGGTCAGCTCCTTCTCCTTCCTCTGCACAACAGCCATGTCTCTGCGGCGATGGTCGCAAATGCAGTACACTACGATTCCCGAAAACACAGCCCCCATGACAAAAGCAAGAATAACAGCAATGGCCAACAGGGTGACTGGCACCAGCTGATCATGTCCCTTCAGGTAACTCTCTCGAATCACTCCTGCAATAAACAGCATACAGTGGTTAAACAAATTATGGACAAAGGAGGAGCAGGGAGGTGGGGGAAGTGACTTATCATTAACTACTTCATTTAAAGCCATGCTTCTGGGAGGTTAGTTTTTGTTTTGCAAGGTGATTTTGTTTATCAGGTAGCCCAAATTTGGAGACATACTGTACCTGTCAGTCACATCTTGCATGTGCAGCCTTGAGTTTTCAATACAGCTTTCAGATCTGGAGCTGGAGACTATAAAGTTTGGGAAGGGAGAGGGCAAGTGCAATTGGTTTGAAATCCTGGCCCTGGGCAACTCACACTAACTTCAGCAGATCAGAGCTATTAGCTCTGCTCCTCTGACATACGGCTCATTCCTCGCCTCCCTCTTTCTGATATCTCCTCGTCTAATACCCTCTTATTTTTACTATGGTAAGCCATTCACATTGAAAAACCTCTAAAAGGAGGAGAGGAGATAGAATCTCACCAGAGAGGTGCACCCCACATTGTTTAAGGCTTCGTTCTCTGCTCTTCCTTCTGTTATCTTTGTCATATGTTTTTTAAGTCAGTGTCACATGCCTGAGCTTCAGGAGGGTGCTTAAGTAACTATGAACGATAGAGCACAGTGTTGAAATTTATTGAGCCTGCTAGATGACTGTCCTTGCTATTTTAATTTTAAAAGCTGTCTCCTTTCTGAACATATGAATAGGTTGACCTCTGTGCTGAAGCCTATGCTTTCTCATCTGAGTGCCTCATCTTGTGGTCCTGTGCTGTGGTCAGGTCATTATCAAATCTTACTTGGCCCTCTGAGCACCTGCTGTCTGAGAAGTCGTCTTTGGCAGAGTGTATCTCCTCCATTTGAAGTCCCTAACACAGCATTAATGAATACCCTGAATTTCTGAAGTAAGTATTTTTTTTTCTGATATAGTTGGGCACGAAGCCAGCAGCACTAATGAAACACAATCACAAAGCCTACAGTTTGCTTTTTTTCATTTCTGGTTTTGTTCTTACTGCTTAACACAGAGCAGCCACAGTCTGACAAACAACTGAAGGAACATTTCTCCCACCTCTTCCTCCAGAGAGGACCTAAGTGCCAGGGCACTTAAAACTCCACATGCTCTAAGGAAATTTAATACTTGTCCTTATTACAGCAGAGACAGCAAGACAGAAAATATACCTCCAAGGCTCTCCTGAGACTTCATGAAGATACAAAACTTTCATGTTATAAATCAACTTCTTCTAAAATAATGTCTTTTCAGGTATTTGGTACAGAACGTATTTGCAGCCCAGAATTAGAACCAAAATGCTCCTCAGCAAAGTATGTTAAAAGAGCATTGAAAAGCTGCCTCTACCCCACAGGTAGATATAGTATTGTTCTATATATATATTGATCTATATACATTCTAGCTCGATATAGTATTGTTCCTATTTTTCTGTCCCAAATTAATTGCAGCATTTAGGTGGACAAGGGATATTTGCTTTCAAGACAGGAACTTTATATTTAAAAGCGAAGCTCTTGAAATCGTAAGCACGTGCATGAGACATCACAGCTGGTTGCCATAGACATTATTGTGCTATGACAATATAGAGGATTATGATTTCACAAGGTGAATAATTATCAAGAGTGGATGATCACTTAAGAAAATAAGATCCGCTATCTGCATAAATATCTTAATAGTAAAAATGTAAGGGCAGGAAAGTAAATCTCAGAAAACAATATATAATTAGAAACAATCTTCAAATTAAGCATTTCTAAGAGAACCCTCTTTTAAAGCCCAGCAGCTTCTTAAGAGGCAGATTTTTCTATTCTTTGTCATCAGCGCTTTACAAGCAGCAGCAAAACCTAGCTCTGTAATTTAAATCCATGCACAAAATTGCTGTATGTAGAAGCCCAGACTAGTGGTTACAGTGCAATCAGCAAAAACAATATTTCACTGCAAATGTGTTGGTCTCCTGTGGACTTTCACCTGCTGATATTTACGTGCTAGACCCTGCAGCATTTTGAGACCAAATTTATTTACACTTGTAAAACTGCAGTCATTAACTGGAGAATCAGTTATAGGTACAGATACTTAAAAAGCCTAATTTCATGGACACCTTTCATATACAAACTTCTCAGACATGCCCCTTTGGGCACTTAAGTCCAATGTTTTTTGCAGGAAAAAGACTCAAAATTCCTGCTCAGTGTGTTGGAAATGATATAAATTTCTAATTTTTAATAGCTTTAATTAACCTTTTGATTACTTGTATTAATTAATCATAGATGTTGTGTTAGGTCTTAAATCACTTCAAGCCAGCATTTAGCAAGAAGTTGTCATAAGCTACTTTTGTGGGAACATAGCTTGGGAAAAGTACTGAAACTAAGTTTTGTTAAAGGTTAACCTTGATACGCTTCAGTGAACAAAGCTGAGGAGAGAGAAAGATGTATTGTTGAAGCTGGACATCTGGAACCCAAGATTTATGAACTGCAAGGACTTTTTGCAGAAATCAGCAGATAAAGAAGAAGGCTAACAAAGACTCAATATATGTGATGGAAAGTCCTTTCCAAGGCAAAGATGCTAAAAAGACTAAAGATGTGACCTAATTATTATAAAAAGCAAAAAATTAATAACTAATAGAAAGTAGAATACTAACTAATGAAAGAGAATTATGTAATTAAGAACCAAGGAAAATTAATTTGTTTGCTAAAAATGTATAAATGGGTAGAAAAATTATGTATTGGGGTCTATGTGGGACTGATTGAACTCTGTTAGTCTTACACAGACATCTCTGGCCAGAATTAAGGTAATGCCTTGCTTTCTAATGCTAAAATGATGGTGTTAGAGAGTTTTATTTATCCCAACAATTTCAGAGTATTTCGCAACAAGTGCCTACCTAATGGTGCAAGCACCTGCAGTCAAAGCCAGCATGGGTTCATAGAGGGAAAAGTCATATCTTAGTAACTTACTACTCTTCACTGAAAGGGTGGTCAGTCATTGGAACAAGCTGCCCAGACAAGTGGTGGAATTATCATCCCTGGAATTGTTTGAAAAGTGTGTGTCACTGCTGTCACATGCCACTTGAGGACATGGTTTAACAGAGACCATGGTGGTGCTAGGTTAATGGCAGCACTCAATGATCTGAGAGGTTTTTCCAACCTAAATGATTCTTTGATGCCGTTATTCTAATATCCTGTTATTAAAGACTTTACAGTATAGACTGTGAACAAGAGGCTGAAGTGCAGCCCTGTGGGAAGGGAAATGGCAGTTTTGGTTGATGGTAAATTCGACATGAGTCAACAACATGTCCTGGTAGGTAAAAGGGCCAACTGTATAAAAATATTGGAATGTGTCCAAAGGAGTGAAAAGACCACAGGCATCACTTATGAGGAGTGAATGAAGATATTTGATTTGTTCAGCTTAGAGAAGAGGAGACTTCAGAATCACAAAATATTCTGAGTTGAAAGGGACCCACAAAGATCATTGAGTCCAGCTCTTAAGTGAATGGCCCATACAGGACTCAAACCCATGACCATTAGTACCATGTTCTAATCAACTGAGCTAGTCTCAGGGTCAACCACATGACTGTGTACAACTTCCTCATGATGGAGAGGGGAGAGGAAAAGTGCTGTCCTCTCTCTCAGGTATCTGGTGATAGGATGCAATGAAATAGCTTAAAACTCATGTTCATGCCTGACATTTCCTACTGGCTAAGACAAACTTCAAGTTCTACACTCTCAGCCTTCTGCTTTAGGCTAAGTCCTACTCTGCAAGGGACAGCCTTAAACAGAAACATGCATCACTGCATACAAAAGCAACATGAAATCTTCAGTTTTAGGTTACCAATAGATATCAAATCATTAGCATTCACGTTACAAAATTACCACATAGTCCAGACTGAATAACCATTTGTGTTCATGGGAGGGGTAGCTGGAATGAGATTGTGCATGCTGCAGGTGTTTTATCTGCATAAATTTATGATGGTCTTAAAACAGCCTGATTCCAGCTAGTTCCGCTGGAACTCAAACCTTCCTGCTGTTTATTATGTTTTCTATACTACAGGATATTTAACATTAGTGGTTTTGCTCTAGGCAGGCTGATCTTCTCTGGACGCAACGCCAGGTTAATGATATAATTTATTTTTTATCAGGGATCACATCTGTGTCCCTTTAGTTACGCAAGCAATCCTACTAACTTCAATGTAAATAAAATAGAATGGGTGAGATTTGACCCTGCATTAGTGTTTATGGAATAGATAAAATTAAGTAATGAAAAAGTAGGAAAAATGTTCAGCATCCTACTGTCATGACCACAGGGCGGGTGGGGGGTGAGGGGTTGGAATTTAATACAAAATGGGCTGATAATTGTGGTTATTGTCTATCAATATCTCAAGCCCCTAACATGAGTAGTAACTGCCTTCACAGATAGGGATGAATAAGCAGGTGTGTGATCCCAAACAAGCCAGTTTGAAGCAAACACATAGGACAGTGTTCATGCTACTTTACAAACTGCACTGCATGTGTTTTTATCTATCCCGTAGTTCTTAAAGAACAACACAGACCCCACAGCTCAGTCCAGCATCATTCATTTGCACTCATTATTCAAGGAATTAAAATGAATGGAGAAAGTAATCAGAAAAATGTAGGGATTACATTTTTGAAAGTTAAGTAAAGTATTCAAACTCTCACTTTTGAAGAAATACTTGCTATTAAAAAATCTTACAGCTATATGTTATCTGACATACTTCTAATACATCATGTACTGCAAAAGAGACTGGCCTGGCTGCATAAAATACAATGGAATGGGACTGTAAAATATGTTTGATATCATTATCACCACATTATTTTTATCTTATTTAATAATAAAACTATTATTCTAAATTAAATACTTTTAAAGTGTTATGTTGTCATGGTTTGAGATTGGCCCCCCCTCGAGAAGAGGGGGACTCAGAGGTGATTGGGTGCCAGGGCAGTGTTCCCTGAAGAGCCAATCACCACTCATGTTGTTCGCTTCTGCTCAAAATCATATATACACAGCCCACCGGAAACTGTTGGCAAGTTCTGCTGTTGGTGTCTGCTGCGTGTAGGTGTGGAAGGCCAGGGGGTGGCTGGGCTCCCTCTCTCCCCTCCGGGGGGGGGAGAGGGGAGCCCTGCGGCCCCCCCAGCTCTGCCTAGCCCAGAGCAGAGTTAGAGGCAGCATTTTGAGTGTGTGCAGTGAGGGAAGAGACTCACAGCACCTCCTGAACCTGACTTGAGGTAAGAGAAGAGAGCCAGGCTTTTGCAGCCAAGCCTCTTCCCCCTCCTTTTCTACAGCTAAGCTGTGGAGGGGGGCTTTTCCTTTCCCTCCGCTGGAAAGTGGAGGAGAGGCTCAGCATTGAAGCTGAGCCAAGTGGACGGGCTGTGGAGGTAGGCCCGGCGCTCGGGAGAAAGAGTCCCAAGCGAAATTGGAGACGGACCCCGCCCAGAGAGAGAGAGAGAGAGGGGGGCCCGGAGGATGTCTCTGCCACGCAGGACAACCAAAAACCTGAGGAGAAATCCACATGCCAGGACGTGGACACTTGATGAGCAGAACCACACTGCAGCAGCCTACGAACCAAGGTATGAGAGAGAGAGAGAGATCACACAGCAGCAGGAGAGCAAGGACTCAGAGCTATCTTCCTGGACTTCATGAGGAGGAGAGACTGCAACAAACAACTGGAACTTGGTGAGGGGGGAGCGTTCAGGCCCAGAACACTCCCACAGAGGGACTGGTTACTTTCCAGCCTTGAAAAGGCTCTTTCCTGGACTAAACTTAAAGGAGGGGCTTGAAAGGACTGATTGATAGAGATGTAATATATATATAGTTGTTTTTAGCTCGTATGGTATTTATTTGTGTAAATAAATGTATATACTTCCCCCTTCCCCTATAGAAGCCTCTGGCCTGAAAGTTTCTCTTTGGTGTTGGCATAAATTGTGGGAGGGGGTGGAAGAGCCTGAAAATTGGATTTTTTAGATTTCTAACGTGGCTCAAACTGCCACATATGTCTAGCACTTTCCTGTTTGCAATGTATCATTTTCAAAAGTGAAAATACATTGCTTACTTCATTTTATGTGGTCTGAACGGCTCATCCATACTCCTGACTGTTTTCTGTAGTGAGACATCACTAGGGATAACAACAAGCTATTCTTTGGAAAGGGATAGTGTTGACAGAGTTACCTGTATTAACATGATACTCAGGAGATGTGTGGTGGTAAAGATGATAACAGTAGAACTGAAAATGTTACAAAGATGCAGATGACATTAAATATTTGCACCTTCAAGGATCAGACCTTACATGTCACTAATGCCACAAACATGCTGACATTTACTGACCTCCCTGAAGTCTTCCATTTAAGTCAAGCTCTCTTCCTTACAAGTCACAGCTGGGCTTACAAGTTCAAGGTCTTCCTACAAGTGATGCATTATTATTTCTAGCTACTAAAAGAGCCAGTCTAGTCACCTGATATTCTCCCCTTTTCATGGCCATTCTGATTCTCACAGACAACCTGATCCTTCCTCCTCCACTAACTTTCTGTAATTTCATCCTGTGTCTTTTTGTCTGCATCTCCGAACCTCACCATTCATTTTCTTGGTCAGTATACCCGGTACTGTAACAGTCTGGAATGTGCAAAATCACCTCTTCTTACTCATCTAATGAGAGAGAAGACTTGATATGGTATTGCATTGTTCTGCTATACATAATTCATTCCTTCTTCCGCAGAGCTGGTAGGTAAGGTAAACTGTTTTGGCTGCCTGGTTGGTAAGAGGACATTTAGAAAAATATTTCCAAACCTTCATAGTGATTCAATTCTAAAATGAGCTAGTGCTTCGATGAATCACATGAAGAGCATTGATCTAGCTTGTTCACTAAAGGTAGCTGGGGAAAAAGCAAGGAGACATTACATTTTATGTCAATAATACATACACTTTTTCTAAAGTTCTGGAAAAGAAGCAGACTTGTGTCATGTCTCTGGGTAAAAATAAGACAGAAAAGACCAGAGGTTATACAATGATATAGATCACCTGTATACTAGATTATCATAAGCTGGAAGGTGAGGCTGCTTCTTAACAAAAAGTAAGGCTTTTCTTAACAAAAGTATTAAGGGCCAGGACAGTATATATGCTAAAAAACCAAACAAGTTAAAAAGCAAGATGTGCACAGGGCTGAAAACATTACTGTATGAAAATGCTGATGAAGCTATTCTGGGCATGCTCTTCTCCAACTAATTCTAATAGGAAAGAAATTCCAAGGGCAGAAATGTAATTAGGATGCAATAATCACAAAGGAATAGAGTTCATCATTCTAAAGAATATATGGCATGAGCAGAGCTGAATAAGAATAATGAATATCAACACAAAAATCTTCAATAAAGGAGGATAGATAAGGCAAGACATGGAGACTTAATTATTTACTTCTTTTCCTGCTTCACTTTTCAACAAAATTCCCCACTCTGATTTGTGATCAGAAATGTAACAAAGTCAGGGAATAAGTGTTGACCATGGTAGAGAGAAAAAAGTAAACATATTTAGATAATGTCGACATTTTCAAATTGTCTAATGGAATCTGTCCCCAGCAGCTTAAGGAGCTAGCCAAAGCAATTTCTAGACATTGTACAGTATCTTGGACAACACTGGAGGTAATATAAGCAAGAAGAGCTCTGGAAAAGGACAAGCATACTATTTGCCTTTGAGAAGAGCCAATGGGAAGATCTAACAAAACACAGACCTACTAGTGCAATTTTAGAATGAGGATGACAATAGAACAAGTGATAAAACAATCAATTTTATGAGCATCCAAAGGATGATAAAGTAATTAAAAAAAAAAAAAGCCAGAGCAAATTTTTCAGTAATAAATTACATTAAACCAGACAAACTTCCTTTCATGAAAACATAAAAGGTTTACTTTTTCTTTGACTTCTCTAAAGTCTTTGACTTATCTTCTCAGAAGCATATGAAAGTGAGCTAAAACCTGCTGAAAAGCTACAGTTGAAAAGTACTGATCAAAGTTCTACCTGGAAAGAGATCTGAAGAAAGGTGCATGTCTCAAGAGAACAGCAATTAACAGGCATCTGCAGAAAGGAAGACCTCAACTCCAGAAGCCTAGCAAAGGAGCTGTGTCCTTTTATACTGTACAGTATAAAAGAAACATGTCATGATGAAGCCTAAATTTCCTTGTCTCACCTGTGATCCTTGTGCGACAAGAATGTCAGAACATCAAGAAAAAACCCATAGTAACATTCTTTTAAGTCTAGCTTGTTCCCAGTTTGAATAGCTTAATGTGAGGCTGTTTTAGTGATACGATGGCTTGGATGTTGCCTTCTTCCACAACCAAGCTGAAGTTGGTGAGGAAAACTCACAGGACAGACAGCAATACCTGGTCTGATCACTACAAGATCCCCTGTATGAACACCTTTCATTTTGAGCACTACAGTTAGCTGTAGTGTGGAGACAAAGACACTTTTGTCCCTGAAATGATTTATGGCTGCAAGAGGTGTACCCTGGACAATGGGAAGATCACATCCCATGTCCACCAGGATCACTCTGTGATCAGCTCTGCAGGAAGCTGTCATTGCCTAGCTTTTCAAAGTTGCCTGCAAGAGTTCGTAGAGTAATAGCCCAAAATGGTGGCACACAAAGCTGAAACATGGAAGTGGGAAATGAAGAATGATGTTTTGGAAGGGAAGTGAGGGAATAAGTATCAGGAAATCAGGTAATATTTATCTCTACACCACACATTAACAGCAAGTAGGAAGGGAGTGTTATTGCTGCCTTAAACTTCACCTAGATAAATGCGAATGAGGCTACTTCCATCTACAACACCTACAAAATCACTTGAGACTTTCTGCAGAACAAGTCATTGTTCCAGAAAGACACAATGATTTCTTTACTGTTATTATTTAAGGGAAAAACTTTGCAGATAATTTCACTCTTCAGTGCAAGGTTCTCTGTCTGTTGTACATCTTCTTCTCCTTAGGCTTGCAAGAAACACTGGTAAAAACCCATTATGAATTAAGACTTTTATGGGCTTCAGAATATATTTTTAAATACCACTGAAAAGGTTTTCAACATGTGTCTCCAGGTGCTAGAACTATGTTTACAGGCAGTCTCATGCTGCTAAAAGACTATTTCAGACTGGAAAATCCCTACAGGTACAAACAAGCTTTCTGCTTCTTTTTAAACTAGTAATAAAAAGGCCAACAAATTTAGATTGGACACCCAGGTTTAAAGTGATAGAAAATTCAGGAATGATCAGAGTGTACCACGGATTTCTGAGATCTGATCTCATGTTTTCCTGAAGGAATAATTTCAAGATTTGACATAAGGAAAACAGATTATAATCCCAATGATTTGGTGTTTGACACTTTAATGGAATTGCTTTCTTGAAAACAATAAGTAAGCTTTTTTCCTTCATCTTTGTTCCAGTTCCAAGAACTCATTCTGCTGATTCAAGGCAATACAACCCAGTACCCATTTTTCTGGACTCTCAGTGTCACCAGCTAGAAAAAAATCCAGCTCAAACATTTGTAGTTAAACCTGCTGGCAAATGCTTTTTCCCCCTCCTCTCGCAGTAAAGCTGTATTGTTGACTTGTAAAGGTCTGCAACTCTAAGTTTTGTGTGACTGTGCTGAGAACAGCAATCCATCTCCCCTCAGATTCCACCCTAGGACTCTCAAAGCCAGTTGCCTGAGCTAGTAGTCTGAGATACCCAACAAAGAAAAAGTGGATGCCTACACTTGGAGAGAATAATGAAGGTGGTAAAGAAAAAACCTTCAGTTACAAGAGGCCGGAGGATCATTGGAGGCATAAGGAGAAATCACAGTTCAGAACTATGAAAACAAAATTGATATATAATGTGACTGAAATAACACATAACAAAGCCTTGAAAAGTATCTAAGCAACCAGATCAGCCACAATGGCCTTTGTTAGGATTTTCTGTCCCTTTGTCCGACCTATTTCAGAAACAATCCCTCAAGGATAGGTTCATCAATTGATCTCTAATAGTGGTTTTATTTCTCCTTTCGACTGGTTCAAATTATATCACTTCACTTTTCATGAAAGACTGCCAACATGACTCTCCATAGAAAAAGAGATGGTTGTAACTTACAAAAGGAGGAGAGATGAACATGTCCATATGAGGTAACCTGTGACTCTCTTGAAGTAACATTTTCAGAATGGATTTAAATTATCTGTTTTTAGTTTGATAATGAGCCTGCAACATAATTGTTCTGCATGTCACAGTGGCCACACAAAACCCACACCATGGCCTTGTGAATTCACACTTATGAGATTAGAAACAATGAATTATAATAGATGGAAATGACAAGATCTAAACCGGAAAGTTCACGCTCAGACAACTCCCACACCCACTGAAGCCAAGGGGAGGTAGACCTGAAAAGACTGGAACAGCAAGCTCTTAAACTTTTTTTAATGGTGTTACTTCTGAGCAGTATCTCTGTAAATAAACCACTTTATTAAGTTTGCAGGTATGGGAGAAGGGTTGTTTGACACAACCTCCTGCATATGTAATATAATGATGCAAGTCGTTACAGTCCTGAAGCCAGCTCAATTTTGTTTGTCCCAGAGGCTAAGCTCAGGGCCAGCTCCTGCACTGGAAAGCATTTGACAACCTTTGTCCCACTGGTAGGTGGTATGCAGTGACTGATCACTTTGAACTCTCCTGATTTCAGTACTTTCCTTCACCTCTCACCCTTTCCCAGTGAGTGATGATAATTTTAGATGCCCATGTGATGGAGAAAAGCAGACATAGCATGTCCTTTACAAAAATGTAAAACACAGGCATTCACTGTAGTTAGAAACAAGAAGTAAAAAATCCAAATGTCAAGAAAAATGAATTCTTTTGTAGTTTGTCTCAGCAGAGACAAACTTTATGCTGCTTTGCTTCTTAAAACAGAAATTTCCTTTAAAGTCTGCAGCATTTCCTCTAGTGACGTAAAAAAGGCTCAGTATACATTCTGGGACCTTTCTACTATGCCTGGGATGAGCTTAAACATATCCAGCTGCTCTTTATTAGCTTACTTCGGGGAATCTTTCACAGCTGGGTTAAAACAGATTTACATATGTTTGGCTGAATATGCATGATTTCAGGGCTCTAGAGAAGTTGTTGTAGCTTGCAAAGTGAATTTCTCATCTTCACAGTTCCTATTTCACTGCATGGAGCTCCTCTGATAGTGCAGAACAAATGCTGGGTGGTGGTGGGGTTTTTTGGTTTTTTTTTTTTTTCTTTTTTCTTTTTCTATTCCTGATGTGAGCATTATGTATTCTGGACAGCCCAGTGCCTTTCTGGAAGACGTTTTTATGAACAGTGTCAAGGAAAGGGAAGCTGTTGCTGAGAAATTCTGTGGCTTTTCCTCTCCTTTTATACAGCCTGTTTTGAACTATGGCCTTTCTGCACAACAGGGAAAAGTGAAGTTTGCAGAATGTCAACATAAGCAGCTCTGCTTAGCAGGCTGAAGCTCAAAGCAGCTTTAAGGAAGAATTCGGGTTAAATTTCAAATACTGCATATGACCTAAAAGTGAAAATTGTTTCCTCATCAGCTCTGATCTTCTTTAAAGGCACAAAAATATAAATGCTACTTTTGAGCTACTTGTGTAACTGAACACATCACAGCTGAACTAACAAAGGAGTTATCTATTATACATTCAAGACATTTAAATAAGACATTACTCTATATTTCCTCTTCCCTGAGGTCCCTGGAAATTATTATTAAACTGTTGAACAACTATGTGACCAAGCCAACAATGTTTATTCATGCACACAGACTGTATTTCTTAGGAATAGTCCTGCTGCCCACAGCTGGGTTGCTGGTGCAGGTTAGAACATGGCTGGACCAGGTCTGCTTTTATACAGAGAAAGGATGAAACCTCTTCTGTCACTAAAATGCTACCACTGTATATTGCATGATAGAAAGCAAACATTGTGGATTAACTCCTCATTTCTCCTACACTCATGAACACAGCAGATGTAGTCAAAAGACCTGGACTTAAGAATTAAAACATGCTCCTACCACTCGTCAGTAAAAGACAAGACTTCTTCCAGAAATATTTGCAGGGCTGGTGATGTAGATAAAAAAATAGCTTATACATATCTGATATTAGGTTTGTATTGCAGTCCCATAGCCTCATCTCCCTATGGATACATTAAGTGACTGAGGAATTGCGATGAATTTGAAACACTGGCTGTAACAATTAATAAGACTCATTTTACTGCTAGTTCTTCTTCAATATCTCACTACTCTTCAAATATAAATATCAGCACACTTCTTTCTCTGTTACATAAATTTGAAACCACAGTATGTCCAGTAAAGCAAGCATAGTCACTCCAGCCACATCCTGAGATAAAAGACAGTATTTCCCTGGTGGACTTCTTGCCCTGGTGCTGCTATAATCCCTCTCTTACCTAATTTTCTGTCTTCAGTAGTGATTTCCATTTTTCTGTATGTCAGACTTATAGTTCTTTGCTTTTTTTTAACCTAATTTTTTTAGCATCTCTCCACCTTGCAGGCAATGCATGTACATTTATACTTTGATGCCAGAACTTCATGGATGTTTCCTCTGTGCATTTTTTAACATGCTCAGTAATTACTAGGGCCAGTTTGCTTCCCTCGATGACGTGAACCTGTAGCTTAATCTGAGAGGACATACTTTGGCAAGTAGGTATCTGTCCCAGCTCCAATAAAGCTGCCCTGGGGCCAGCAGTAATCTATCCACAGTTGTGCGGGCAAGCCAGTGTCCTCTCCAACATATATTTAAATCCCATCCAAACATCCTCTTGACTGTCCAGCATACCTCTGTGTTTGCTTTACCAAACATCTCACAAATAGCAGTGTTGCTGCAAACATCAACTCCCCCAGCCTTCCAATCAGTTCTGGTTCTGGATCAAATTTCACTTTTCTGGATTTACTGTAGTTGTTTGTTCAGTTTCTGCTCATGCTCTTTAACACAGCATTTTCCAATGCTGCAGGAAAACCAGGAAGTTTGCACAGCTAGTTAATGAACACCAAGGTAGGTGCTATAACAAGGAACATGACTGGCTTTTTCACATTTGTAGACTAGTTCTCAAGATATGTTTACTGATCTACAGATATACACTTCTAAGTGGGAGGTTAAAGCCTCATTTTTTCCTAGTATTGGAACTCTAGAAAATTTCATCACAATCTCTTTTCCCTCAGTGACTTATATTTATTCCCTCTCCTCTTTTCTAAACACAGTGTAGGTGAGACCAAACCTTTCAGGGAAGCACAGCTGATGTTATCAACTTGTCTTGCCACAAGCAACTAGAGATAAACTGTATTGTCTTTCCAGGTCTTGATTCTGGGTATATGAAAGTAGCTGCTGATTTGATATTAGTAATTTAGTTCAAAGACTGGGAAGTGCACACTGAGATATACAAATCCCCCTGCGTACACAAAATTAATTGGTCTTACTGGATGACTGCCTCAAGACATTGCCTGTAGCTGATCATATTTAGACAAAAAACACATAAAGTGCTGCAGGACTGTAAGATTTCTTTAAGACACCGAAAAGAGTCTACTGTTCTGTAGAGATAAAGTTGAATGCTATCTCCAAAAAAAGAGGAGTGCTCTTTATGCTCCTTGTTATGAGCCATGATTGCTCAAATCCCTGGGGAGGCTGTGGTGAATGCAAGAGGTTCAGTGCAGAGAGCAGGCAGAAGAAGAGACAGAGGGCACTCCTGCTCTGTGCCCTTCTTTCAGAAGTGCTGACTGGAACTCATTCAGCAATGAATACACATCGAGAATTGTTGAACTATAAGCTATAAGCTTGTAGCAGAAATTAAATTTCTCCAGTGCTGGCCATAGGCTCAACAAAACTACCGATGGCCTTTTCTGCACCACATGATAAGACCACCTCTGTTAGAGTCTTTAAAAAAAAGTGGTACTTAGTGTTCACCCAGCACTGTAGCTTCTGTCTCACACATCCTTCTTTCCTGTAAACAGGAACTCAGTATAA
This sequence comes from Neopelma chrysocephalum, assembly GCF_003984885.1. Classification (NCBI taxonomy): domain Eukaryota; kingdom Metazoa; phylum Chordata; class Aves; order Passeriformes; family Pipridae; genus Neopelma; species Neopelma chrysocephalum. The sequence continues at coordinate 1,349,103 of NW_020925422.1, read as the reverse complement.
TTTTCTGACTTAAAGAATAAGGAAACACCCGGTACACATGTGCTTCTCAAAAGACTTTTGGAATTATTTTAGTGAAGGCTTTGGTGTAGTGCTGGTCAGGTGTTTCTGCACACCCTTAAATACCTTGTCTGTGCTGGTACTGTTTGTGTTCAGTAAATGCAGATCTTTCAGGCTCTCCAAAAATACCCCTCTGTTTCTTTCTACAAGAACATGATAGGGAATAGCAGTAGCTTTGTAGGGCTTCAAAAATGTGCCTACTTCTCTCCCCCTCCCCGTTTTTTTTTAATATCAGCTGTTCTTTTATTTTCTATCACAATTGTGTGTAAAATGGGATGGAACATGAACAAGATGGCGTGTTATAGACAGCATGCAGCTGGCATTATTTTCCAATTAAAAAAATCCTTGTTGGGCATTTGAAAGAACTGTCTAGTTTATGCCCAGTTGTGACAATGCTATCAAGCTGCACCTTCAGCTGAGATCTTATTTCACAGAAGATAGCAATCTCTGGTTGCTGGTAGAAGACAGTTTAATATCCTGGTCAACACAAAGTTGGTCATGAATGTGCTGTTAGCCATTTCCAAATGTTTGCTGTATTGTATACCTGTATCAGAAATGCCTCTTAATGCTTCTTGAGCAACTACTCTATAAACCGCCCTAAGCTCTTCTAATGCCAATGGAGCTGTTAAAATCTACTTCAGCAGGGACTCTGACTTATTCTGCTCTGCTGGGGCAGTGAGAGCTGTCAGACTGTCAGCTGGTGGTTTAGGAACACCTCAATATACACAGAGTTGTTTGTGTATTTAGTTGCCTAACTTGATGAGTCTCTTCTAGGCATGAGGGAATGAGATTTAAAAAAAACCTTACAGCTTGGCCAACAAAACTCTTTTCTCCCTCATGGGGATGTCAGGATGCATATTTTTGATACAATAGTAAATTCACACTATTTGCTGCAAAACTTCTCAATAAAATACCCATAAGACTCTTTTTTGTGTAAAGTGAGAATAACAACATATTTTTTTCTCTATCCTCTCTCTCAGCTACTGGCACAATCTTGGAACACATAATTAAAGTCTAGCAAAAGTAATAGCAATGGTAATCAGATACAAGAGACTACAGTGTCTCACTAAATGACTATTAAAAAGTTTGAAGTAACACCTGCCTGAACACCTGACTAAACTAAGGAAATTCATAGGAACAACTGCTTTCCAAACACGATGACATTTGTTATCTCTATTTAATGTTCAATAAAATTACAATTTCAAAATCTAAATTATGCCCTCTCCAGGTTTTGAATTTTTTAATTAACTACATGCTGTTGATCAGTGAGCACCAGCCCATGCTGACACAAAGAATTAAGTGTGCCTTTTTTACAGTCTTAACACTAAGAAAAATGCAAAAGAGTTATTTGAGATCCTTCCTACATACTAAGAGGGATGTTGATACCATTAACTAAAAGATAATCTATATGAGAAAAATGTAGGTGGTGTTTTGTACATGGCATGTAATTAAACTACAGATCGTATTAAAAGTGCTCTGAACCAGGACTGTAGGTGTTTAGGTCATTGTAAAATTACTACAGGACATCTTACTGGTTAATTAATACAATATTTGAAACTAGGCACATCTTATATGAGAAAAATGAATCACTCACATATCTTTTAACAGCATATTGACATTTTAATTTATACTGGCATTAACAACCCTAAAAGGTGCTTTAAATCTCTTTCAGCTACAAGATTATCAATTTTCAAATTTCAAAGCAATTTTAGAAATCTCTTGTTTAAAGGGCTAGGCTGCCCTCCCAGTTCAGCATCTTTGTATGGCACAACATCTCCCTATAATCAATATAAACATCACAAAAATGAAACTGGGTGTTACTCAACATCCTGTCCACCAGTTATGTTTTGCTATTTCCAGATAGAGTAGTGGCCCTGTGGGGCAAGCACATCCTACAGCAAATTCACAGCTCTTGATAAATATGTCAGTGCTACAAGGGTCAAACGAGCATGAAGCAGTCTGTTCCTCCACCAAGCTGTCCTCATTGGGTGACTGTGGATGAATGTAGTTGGGGATCTAGTCCATCACACAATAGCTCTAATGTGCTGAACCCTGAGCAGCTGCCTTGACAAATTAGACATGGCCTCTTTTACTGAAAAAGAAGATCAAGGTCCTGGGGCAATGGCAGTTTTTCCCTGTTTTAGTAAGACAAGCTTCTACTGCTCATTGCAGCCTGGAAATGGATAGCCTGACTTGAAATCTATGCAGGTGGACAATTATGGGTCAAGGATACCTGCTGTTTCCTGAAGCCACATTTGACATTTGATGTTACCTATTTTAAACTTCACCATTCTTTTATTTGTAGGATCCAGTAATTTGGGAGCATAAGAGCTCTGTCTCCATAACTAGAGGTTGCAAATTGATACAACCTCTTCTATTACCAGTGATGTCTTTTTTTTTCTTTTTTTCATTTTTTCTTTTTTTTTTTGGCTACTAAACAGCAAATGGTTCTTGGTTCTAATCTTACCACTCACGCTTTGACTTGTGCTAGTTAAATCTGAAATCTGTACTGCTAGTGAAATGTAGAAACATTTTCAGTTCTGAAAATGTTAAGTGAGTGCCACTGCTGAAGTATAAGCATTTCTTTAAGTGTGGCACAGGCAGCTGGCATGTGTTGGAATATTACCCCTCCATTATTTTGATTTACTTATCCTTGCCTATCTTTTGCAGTTAAATTTGTTCATTTCCTTACACTTTCAAATGGCTACAATAGAAAATCTGTTACTAAATGAGCTAGAGCTTTTTTATATGTAAGGTTTGAAGATTTAGTCACAGAGAAGGCACTCTAAATCACTGCCCTATACTCTATTATAATGCCCAGGTTTGACTAAAATTGGCTTAAATCCCCTAGGGATTTAGTTCCTGACATCTTAGCTGAATGCTTTGCCTCCACTCTCTCTCTTTATTCTTGTTCTCATAGAAACTTAGAAAAACACAATGAAAACAAGTTTGAAGAAAAATCTGTTGTCAGAAGCATCCTTCCAGCATTCTTCTTTCATGAATTTTATATAAAATTTCCGTTTTATTAATTAGTATCTAGTGTTCTACTGCCACTGTTTGAACTTGAGGATGTAATCTGAGATGATTAGTTGTCTCTAGCCCTGGGAGCAGACAGCTCATACATGCAAGACAGAACAGAGGAAGGATCAGTGTCATTTCTCTGGACAAGTCTGGTGTGTTCCCTTAATCCTGGCTGTACAGCCCACTGGTGCATGTCACAGGATACCAGCAATTCCAGTGTGGTGAAGTCATCAATCTTCTGGCATGTTTGCTAGTTATTAGCCTGGTTTAGTGACACAGGTATCTGGCCACTAAAAACTACCGCTGTGCAATTTGGTTCCATTTAACTGCTAACAGTGGCTTTCTGGTATTTATCTGATACAGAGCTTAAAATGGTGCTCCACAGTAGGTACGCTGTGATTAGTCTATGAGACATTTCTTTCCTGGACAAGTTGCTCATTAGAGCCATTTTAGGCAAATATAGGGTTGTTTGTTCTAAAAAAGTGGTTTCTTTAGTATTTCAACCAAGCAATGTGACAAACATAAACAAGGCCTCCCTCTAGAAACATGGATGTTTACAGTAAGCTGATGCTAATTTACCTAAGAACATTTCTGAAAAAAAAATCTATAGGCCTCTGTTTATCATAGACTCATTCAACCAACCTCTGTTTAAATCCTAATGGAAAAAGTAAGTTATCTTGTCTTGTCTAGGTAAAATCCCTTTGTGAAGCACTACAGCTCTGAGTAACCACACCTCTCACTCCAAATCTCAGCCAAATGCTATGTAATCAGAGACAGAGTCAGGGCAAATTCTCCATTCTCTTTCTCACACCATTCTTTGACTAGACTGTGGGCAAAAGACTTAAAAGTGTAGTAAGTGAATGATCTGGTCTGATTCAATCTTCATTATTTCCTCAGAACTCAAAACATAGTGATCTGCAAAGTACTTGCAATATGTTTTGTTTATGCATACAATGGCTTGAGACATGGGAAAGAATAGCAATGTTTGCCTAGTTTTCTCCCAGGTGCACATGCTTTGAGTTTATATCTCTTCCCAAGGCCCCTCATGCAGAACTGACCATGGTGCAAATCCTTCTGCCATTAGCCTTATACTTTTCTTAGAATCAGTCGGTTCCTTCTGACAGTGTCAGGATGATGATACTGATGAAATACAGAGTATTTGTTCACCTTGGAAGTCCAAGCCCTTCTACTCAGACCTGCAAACACTGATCCAAAAGCTAAGTTTTCACAAATTTTGTGCCACTTTAATTCCTCATCTGAATTATTACGTAATGCCAGCAAGATAATAACAATGTTCTTCTGCTTTCTCTGATTAAAAAACACTTTGAATCTTTAAGATCCGTGTACATATTAGCATATAACAATATTTTTGTATAAAAACATACTCTGCAAATGTACTTCTGGTGCAAAACTCAGCTCTCCCATGGTGAACAACAGTTGTTTAATTTATGCAAAAAAAAAGAGTCTGAAGATTTGTTCTGCCATGGATTTTTTTCCCCTCTCATTTCATGTCTACTTTTAAAGTATCTTGTTATATCAGCACTTTATGTTCTTTATCATAACTGTACCTGAAGTTTCACATAATTCTGTCTCACTGCAACAGAATCTGCTTGAACATTTGCAGACTCTCCAGAGGCAAGCATTGTCAGCACTTGGCAAATCTTTCAAGTAGTGATAATCACAGTAAAATTTAGTAACACTGCCACTTGTGTACAATACAAAAATCTTCTTGAGGCAGCTTTTGAAAGGAACAGCTCTTGGGCTCCCCAAGAGTACAGTCCTCTCCAAATAAAGGAGCTGACTATTGCTAATCATGCCCAATTTTGTACCAGAGGAAGAGCTGCAGTTACTACTACTAATAATATAGATTCGACAATCTATATAGATACTGTCTTTAAAGGAGCACTGTTGATATTCAAATAAACCAGCAACTCCTAACTCTGTAAACTGTTCATCACATGCTGCTTTTAATCAGGTTTTTTACCATTGCTACATGGATATCGACAAAAGGCTTGTTAAGGAAAGGAGATACCACCTCATAATCTTCACCTAATGAGTGCTGAGACAAGAAGGAATACAAACATTAAAGCCCGCTAACAGCAACACTACACCTTTGTCGTTCAGTGCCCAGCTCAGGCCATGTCCACCTGAATGCTGTGGAGAAGCTGTAGCAGAGCCATTAAATCGTAAGCTGAATTTGAAACCAATTTATCAAAACTGTGATTAAAAGGCGGGTTCCAGGCAATTAGGGAGCAAGTGAGAAAACTGGGCTGTTGGCTATATTTGCGCTAATGAACCCAGTACTTAAAAGCATGAGGCGTTTCTGAAGGGAGGGCAGAAAGGACAGGAGGCAGCAGAGAAGGGCAGCAGAGTAATGAGGGACAAGGCCAGCTACTCTTGAAGAAAATCACTTTGTTTTCTTCATAGAGGCCTGTTGCAGAGCTGTACATCTCTACTCCCTCCTTCGTTAGTAGGACGACTACAGAGAGATACAGCACTACGGCACTACTGGGGTGTAGAGGGTAAAGGCCTGGAGTGCTCCACAGGAGGAGCTTCATGACTGTGACTGCAGAGGGAGGAAGACCAAGTACAATGGCAGCAGGGGGGAAGGTTAGACAATAAGGTTAGGGAAACTGTTTCAACAAAGGTGAGAAACACACAATTAAATCAACACTAAAACACAGCAAAGAAAGAAAATAAAATGTAAACATACTCTAGAACATGTGTTTTGGGGATTTTTGTGGGTTTGGGTTTTTGTTTTGTTTGTTTGTTAGTTTGTTCTTGTTTGCTGGGGAAGAGATGGGAGTAGAAGAGGAAAGGGGGGTGCAGTCTGCCCAATCAGAGATGGTTTTTTGTTTGTATTGTTTTGTTTGGTTGGTTTTGTTTGTTTTGTTTTGGTTTTTGTTGTTTTTTTTTTCTGCAACAGAAAGGGCAGATTCCTTAGTGGCCAAAATGAAAATGCCAATGGGATGGCAACGCATAATTCCCACCCTATGGGCTGCACTACACATTTTCATCTTGGCAAGAAATGCGATGTAGCTCCGAAACAACAGTCCCAGAGTATATTTAGCTACTAAAGCTGTGGCACACAAATGTCACATTCCCATGAGTCAACCCTTTTAAAGAACCCCTTTTCACACCCCCCCAGATCTTCCCCAAGATGCCTGCACTGAATTAAAAGTGAAGCATATGGATGGATGTGACATCATCAAAGCAACCATGTTACAGAAGAGAAAGCAGTAAGTGGATTCTATACAATTAGTACAATCAGTAAGGAGCCATTTGTGAGCACAGAAAAGGAAAGAAAACACTGTTCGAAGAATTTGACAAAACCAATGAAAAACAACACAAAGCACCTTGCAAAATCAGGAGAAAATGTTAAATTTTTTTTTTCTTTGTGAATGTGTGAAAGCAAAAGAAATCACAGCAAAAGTGAAAACAAAATTTTGATAAAGGGATAGTAAGCGTAACATTTCCTGATTTGATTTTGTGTAAGAACTCCTTCCTTTACCCTTTTAAAACAACAACTCAATAGCAATTTGGGAGCCAACTGGCTCTGACTGGGCAAGGCAAGAAGTAACAACACACAAGTAGATGGTAATGGTAAACAATCATGCGGTCACCTCTGCCGCCATTGTTTTGATTGGTGTAGACTGCTTCCAGCTTTGTCAATATTCATAATTAGGCACCAAAGAATGTGTGATATTTAAATGACCCTGTCAAGTATTTATAAGGCTCTTTGGTAACCATCACTCCCTGGGGAGGGAAGTATGGAATGTAAGCCACCTCATCAGTCAGTGAATTGAAGCGAAAATTATTAAATCCAACAGCTATACATTTATTAATATTTTCACTGCACGCGCTTCTGAAAGCTGCTACTCGCATACAAGATGCTTTTTAAGAGATAGCTTTCCATCTATTAAGCGTTGCTTTGCAAAAGACTTGTGAAGCAGGGACCCACACATAACAAATAGTGCCATTAAAATGCATACACATCCCTGAATTCCTTTGGGTACATAAAAGGCCAGATTTTCCACTACTGGTTTCTGACACTGCTCTCCTGTCTGACATCAGCAGAAGAGCTGGGTTTAAGGATCTCTCCCTTCCTTCCTCCGTTGCTCCCTCCCTTCCTTCCATCCATCCATCCTTCCTTCAGTCCTTCATTCCTTCTTAAATCTGCTTAATGACATTTGCCCTTTTCAGGGTGGATGAGAGAAAGAAATCACTTACTTTCAGAAGAAGGAACATTGGATTTTCTAAGAAATGTGCTCTCACCTGAAGCATTTTGAATGACAAGTGTTACTAGCAGACTGGACAGAGAAAGAAAAGAGCCTTATTTTTGGCTGTCAGCATTCTCAATGATTTATTGCTGAGAGGAAAGAGGAGAGCTAGTTAAATCACATACATCTTTAGGAGGGCATGCAAGTTTATCTGCCTTCTTTCCTCTCTACACAAGTGACACCCAGAAACCACTTTTTTTCAGTTGTCCTTTCACAGCTGAAGAGAGAGGGATGAGGAATTAAAAAAAATGAGGATAATATCTCAAACTGGGTTTAAATAGGAATTAGGAGTCTGAGCTTTTGTCTTCAGCAACATAAGTCACTTGCACCCAAAGTTACGGTTTCAAGTATTGCAGCTGCCTGAAATTCTTCATCTGTCAAGGCTCAGCAGCCCACAGGTCTGCAGAGTGCAAAGAGGCTCTGTGCTTAACACACAGAGAAGTCTGATCAGGTTCTAGAAATTCTCTTTTTTTGGTTTAGATTTGCAGTTATTCTCCCAGAATGTCTACAGGATCAAGCTCTAAAAAAAAAAAATTGTTCAAACGGGGGCAGTTTTTCCCTTTTTTATAGGAAAAGCTAATTAGCTGGGAGGTAGGGGACAAGTTCATATCTTTGCCTGAGGAAATCAAAATCTTCATATTCCATTTCCTGCCAACAAGCCTAAAAGCCAAGGCTACTAGATTAATGTTTGCCATGGTATCTCAAGAAATTTTACTGAATCCCCTGCCTAATTTGACTAGCCTCCTCAACTGGAAAAATGCTTCAGGCTTTGTCTCTGCTGGGCCAGCCAGGTGACGCCCATTGCCTTTATGGCTAGGAACTGTGAAGGCTCTTTGAGGTCAATCCTGGGGAGTTCAGTGAGAAACCCTGGATATCCCAGGGCTGTGGGAGGCATCCTGTATCTGGGGCTGCTGTGAATAACAGGCACTGAGGTCACAGTTTGGGTCCAGACCACCGGCAGCTGTTCGTGCAGCTCTGAAGACTGTTCTGAGATGTTAATGTGCTCATCACCCCCTGCTGAAAGCCTCCTCAGCCAATGCAGAGAATTCAAGATTCAATGGGTCAGATGGAGGGGAAGGAGTATGATTTAGTAATCTACTAGTTTGGACAGACAACGCAAAGCATGAGGTCTAGCATGCCAGTAGCTTCTCCAGGAACAGATGATGCTTTTGACTAATGAGTTTTTCATGTAAAATGCATGAACAACAGAGACTGGAATCCACATTTCAATTAATATTTTAAGTGTTTTATATCAAGTATTCATAGCAGAAAGGACTGAAGCTCACATGTGTTCCTGCCCCTGGTGAGTGCCCTAACCACTCAGCAAGTGAGTTTTACTTATACCCATGTTCCTTCTGACCCACTGAGTACTTAATTAGTCCACACAAAGCAAAACATCTTCAACAGAGCAGAGATTGAAAAAAGAGATCTAAGAACACCCCGGAGAAGAATAATAAGGACTCACATCTCTCTAGCAGTGGAGTTATCTGAACCTAACTCCTCTGTTCATAAGGGACAATTTTAAACTCTTTGAGATACAGATTAAAAGGAGCTGGGAGAATGATGAGGGTCAAGATGCAATGAGGTGCATCACCATCCTTACCTAGGAGAAAAGGTTCTTTTTCTCTGAGTATGTTCTAGTGGCAAATTTAGGCAATTCTCTGCCTAATTGTCTGTATGTATTGCAAAGGGAGACCGGAGGCCAAAGGGCTTGTATTAGACCTAGCTGGTCCAAGATGAAGAGCTAGTGATCCCCAGGTGAAAGAAACTGGGCAAGAAAGGCAAGAGACTGGCATGGTTGTGTCAGGATCTGCTGGACAAACTACAGGGCAAGAAGGAAATGCGCCAATGGTGGAAGTAGGCACAAGTATCCTGGGAAGAGTATAGGAACACAGTCTGGACCTGATGAGATGCATCCCGAAGTCCTGAGGGAATTGCCTGATGTAATTGCTAAGCCACTTCCATGACATTTGAAAAGCGTGGCAGTTAGGTGAAGTTCTGGGCGACTGGCAAAAGGGAAACTTGTACCCATCTTTAAAAAGAGTAGAAAGGAGGACCCTGGGAACTACTGAGCTGTCAGCTTCACCTCTGTGCCTGGGAAGATCACGGAGCAGATCCTCCTAGAAGCTCTGCTAAGGCACATGGAGGACAGGGAGGTGATTTGAGACAGCCAGCACAGCTCACAGCTTCACCAAAGGAAAGTGCTGTCTGACAAGCCTTCTACAATGAAGAGACTCCATCAATGGACAAGGAAGTGGTTACTGACATAATTTATCTGGACTTCCATAAGGCCTTTGACACACCCTCCAAAATCCTTCTTTCTAAATTGGAGAGAGATGGATTTGATGGGTGGACAGTTCAAAGGACAAGGAATTGGTGGGACAGTCGCATCCAGAGCATAGTGGTCAGTGGCTCAGTGTTTGGATGGAGATCAGTGACAAGTGGTTCCCTCAGGGGTCTGTACTGGGACCACTGCTAATCAATGTCTTCAGCAATGACATAGTGGCATTGAGTGCACCCTCAGCAAGTTTGCAGGTGACACCAAGCTAAGTGGTGCAACAGACACACCTGAAGATGGGATGCCATCCAGAGGGACCTGGACAAGCTTGAGAAGTGGCCCCATGAGAACCTGAAGAAGTTTAACAAAGCCCAGCACAAGGGGCTGCACCGGAGTCAGAGCAACTCCCAGTATGAATACAGGTTGGGGGCTGAACGGATTGAGAGCAGCCCTGCTGAGAAGGACCTGGGGGTGCTGGTGGATGAGAGGCTGGACATGAGCTGGCAATGTGCACTTGCAGCCCAGAAAGCCAATTGCATCCTGGGCTGCATCAAAAGCAGTGTGGCCAGCAGGCTGAGGGAGGTGATTCTGCCCCTCTAAACTGCTCTGGTGAGACCCCACCTGCAGTGCTGCATCCAGCTCCGGGGCCCTCTGCACAGGAAAGACCTGTGGGAAGCACCTGTTGGAACGAGTCTGGATGAGGGCCACGAAGATGATTAGAAGGATGAAACACCTCTCCCATGAAGACAAGCTGAGAGAGCTGAGGCTGTTCAGGTTGGGAAAGAGAAGGGTCAGGGGAGACCCTATCACAGCCTTCCAGTACCTAAAAGGGCTTACAAAAGAGCTTTTTACAAGGGCAAGTAGTGATAAAACAAGTGATCAAACTGAAAGAGAGCAGGTTTAGATTAGATATATGGAAGAAATTCTTTACTGTGAGGGTGGTGAGGCACTGGAACAGGTTGCCCAAAGAAGTTGTTGATGTCCCATCCCTGAAAGTGTTCAAAGCCAGGCTGGATGGGGCTTGGAGCAACCTGGTCTAGCGGAAGGTGTCTCTGGTCATGGCAGGGAGATTGGAATGAGATGATCTTTGGGGTCTCTTCCAACTCAAAACATTTCATGGTTCTATGATTGTTGAGAGAAGGAAATAATGTGAAATTAGCTGAGATCTGCTAGGAATTCAGACAAAGGCAACATAAAAGTGCACCCTTAAAAGCAATGGGAAGCCTGCATCTCGCTCTTTCAGAGAACAGATCAAATTTAAAGAGGACTAAATCCCCACTATTTCCCTTCCTTTCATACATAAGACACTCTATAAAGGCATGCACTTCTGTTTGTTTTGTGTGGTTTCCTCAGGCAGTGAATTATCTAGGACTGAGTCTAAGATTGGCTGTTTAGTTTCAGGCTTTATGATAAGCTTTTAATTATAGCACAGGAGTTTCATTGCATGTTACTCCAAGCCAGCTGGAAGCAGTTACACTTTAGTCCTCCTCCCCCTCCCTCCTCACCACAGGACATCATTTCCAAGGCCTTACCCTTCTTGTCTTGATGATTATGGGATGAAACTGCCACATATGGATCTGTATTTTCAGATGAACCAAGCGGATCCTTCCAATCCAGTAAGCGTCCCCTAGCATCATAACCCTGTCGAGCGCGAGAGTCAGAAGTGGTGGTGCTTGGGACTAGGGAACTGGAGTGTCCTGTTTACATTATAAATACAGGTAGGAAGACAAGTCTCATTAGTCACTTACCACTCTACCTCCCCATGCTCAGGAACGCACGGACTGCTTTGCTTCCATGATGGGTGAGCATCTTGCCTTAGGCTGAGCAAAAGTCCTTCAAAACATAGCCCCAAGAAAGAGGGGGTTTGAACCTTTCAGATCAGGGTGCTAAGAGGTGCTGCCACTGAGCTTGCAGTTCTTTGCTTTAACTCAATAGAGTTAAACACGTGTGAAAGAGGGTAAGCACACTTATTCAAGTCAAGCATCCTTCGGCTGGATTCAGTACACAGCCTGACTGAAACTGAAGTGTCACCCCATACTGTCATGGTACTGGCTTAGTTAAAAAGCAATTTTAAAAAGAATTTAAAACAGAAGAACTTCTGTTGGCCAGAACTGAATGGGAATGCCAGAACTACAAAACAGCAACGTCAGTGGCACTCTGCCTCATGCCCCCAGGGGAATGAAGGACAGCCAAGCACCAGTGTGCTCACACTGTGGTATCCCACTCCAGATGGGATATGTCCAGGGCCAGCTGCTTGCACCCGCTTGCACCATCACTATTGGTCCCGTCTGAGCTGATGGTCCAAAATGGCTCTGAAATAAGCACAAAACTAAATATGGTTTCTGCTCAGAGTGACGGTTAAGACAATGTCTCACTATGCGGATCTGCCCATGACTCCAGCAGCAGCTGGACTGAGGTCTCACGTGCCTTTTATCCATTACAAATGCTCTAGACATTGTTACTGCTGTCCTGAATAAGGCTGATTCACTCTTTGCATATCAAACACCCCAACCAACAGCACATTCACAGAACGTGCCCCACTGGAAACATGGCACACTTTTAAAGGTGGATTGGCTCAGGCAGAGATGTACATTAGCACCCAAAACACTTGAGATGCTTGGAGTCTACTGTCTCTGGAAGACAGCTCATCTGCTTTGGGGAGGAAGTACCAAACACCATCCACACTACACCATTTTGACCTCAAAACCACTCTGAAAGTTTCCTTTCAGCACATGCGCCAAAGCGAGTTATTTTGAGCAGGACCCAAGGAGTTCTGGGCCTCCTTAATTTGAGGTGGAGTAAGTGTATTACCCCTTGCCTACTTTTCTGAGACAGCCTATCAAAAGAGGTGTTTGTGACATGCTCAAACACAAACTAACAGAATTGGATTATTCACAGACAGAATGGCATATAGCGCTTTTTCTTCAGATAACACTAGATAGAATGACAGCAGCCCTTCTTTCCCCTGGCTCCTTTTGAACAGCCCAGCAAATTAATTTTCCTTCCTTAGATGAATCTCCCTTGGAGAAGAGTCCAATCACCAGGCTACAGACTGCCCTAGCAGGGACCCTTTCCCTGCTCCTTCCCTTGATCTTGCTTCACTGCTCGGAAGAATAATTTGAGACTCACAGGGGCAGATACAGATCAACACAAGGAGCTGAAATTTAAAGCCTCCCAGAGAAGGCTTAGAGCTGGGCAGTTAGAGCCTGTGCTTCTATAGTTTATTTTAAACAGTCACTGGATAAGCACAAAGCTTTTGGAAGCTGCATCTCAAAAAAGCTGTTTAAATGCCTTCTAAAGCCATCCAGCCCCAACTCTCAAAAGAGAAGAAAGAGATGATGAACCGAGATCCTCAATTCCACTCCAGCAACCAAAATCTAAATGTTGGCCACCAATGTCCTCAGGCTTTTTGAAGCACCCATGTGCTTCATTTTATCCAGCCCTTTCACCAGCTTCATGGTGTTGAGCTACTGAGGAAGTTAGCAAAATACTGCAACTTCTATTAAGATGCTGTTATGAAGTCCTTCTGAATATTAATGAGGAAAAAAATGTCTGCGCTCCTCTGTATGTTTTCAAGGAGCCCTCCTGATTTCCTGCACAGGATTATAGGTGGAAACAGTTTGGACTGTGTTTAGCACAGGACATGGACACAATGAACTCCTGTAACTTGTATGCATAGAAAGGAAAGCTGGTCAAATTCACAGTAACACAATTTAGCTTTGGACTTCAGTCTGAAGGCTTATACTGACAAAGGCACTGGATTATTTTTTACCTACTCATGGTAGAAAGTGTGGTTTCTCCCAGCCATCTTTCTTTAACATGGCAAATTAAAGGCTGTATTTTGTAAAGACAGAGCTTTTAATGTCACTCAAATAGAAAGGAGAAGCCAAAACCTTATTGTCTTTTAAGAGGTTTCCATAAGCCACAGCATGGCTGGGAACATTGGTAACACAGTTAGATAATGATGGACTCTGATCCAAATGTGCTGCCTGCTCCACAGCAGTCCTGCAGCAGGTCTGCTTGTTTCCAAAAGGACAAGTAGAGGTCCAGTGATTGAAAGCACACGGCCTCTTGAAGTAAGAATATGCTGGAGCATGAAAGGGTTCACTCAACATCATTTTATGCTTGTCAATTCCTGTGCTCATCCCCAACAAATAAGACAAATAACAGGGCAGAGAATAGGCTAGAAAATGGAAATTATGGGATTTTTATGTTTTCTTTTTCCTAAGGACTAATCCACAGTTGCAGCATTCATGGTGTTCCAGACTCCGAGTTAACACCTCATTCAGCAGCCACAATAATGTGTACAGTATTTGGTCAGCCTACAAATAGTGCTGCACTCAACATAAGAAAGCAATTAGTCATTGCTTGATAAGGAGGTAAAAGAGAAGAAAATTTTGCCAAGTAGCAATCATGGTTTTGCCTGTGTTTGATACGCATTTACATACCCATATCTCTGTCCAGACACTTGCACTTTTAAGTGTGTTTAAAGTGGGAATTCTAAGGAAAAGCTATAAGTAGAGTCAAAGAAAAACATACAATACAGTAATCTAGAGGAAGTATATGCCTAAGGGACACATTTTCTGGGAAAAAAAAATATTTCCTGAACCATATGTTGCCAATACACAGAGAACTTCCTTGTAATGGAAAGTTGAGGCTTTGTGAAGATATTAATGTGTACCAGATGGTCACTAGGTGGAGAGGGGTTTTATACAAAAGAAAGAAATCAGTCTATTCTCTCTGTTACTAATGTGTTAGTCAAGTACACACTGAGAAGCAAGCTTCCACAGCTAATTGAGATAAACTTTCTTCCATTTGACTTTGAGGAAGCAGGGCAGGAGCAGATTAAATCTTAGCCTGTCCCAGTTGTGTTAGAGCAGTATTCTGCAAACACTTCCTACTGGGCAGTGATACTGCTCCCCTAAGCAGTATCACAGTGCCCTGTGTCTGAATAGCCAGTCCCACTGGGTGAATTTCAGTTCTGAGCAAGGTGGCACCACAAATGTGTGAGCTACTTAAGTTTCTCTCATAAACAGAAAAGACTGAAGTGGCAGGCAACCCAGTCCTGGCCCTCTCGCACACAGCCATTATTAAACCTTTACAATGTGTTGTATAGTTTGCAGCACATAGTGAGCCTTTTTTTCCCATTACACCATTTTTACCACTCTGACTGTGCAAATAGTCTTTGCTGAAATTTAAAGACACCTTTGCACATCTGAGATGTGGCCAGTACCTTTGTGTTAATAATGGTTAATACAAAATCATCTGAAAAACCAATTCTGCCTTTGTTTTAAAGCAAAGAGTCTGAATAACTGCACACATAGTGCTTTTCAAATGTCTTTGTTTAAAGCAAACATGTAAAAATCAAACAGACACACTTTTAAAAAATCTGGTTTAGGTGCTTCCATTATTTGCAAAAACTTTTCATTTGGAGTGCTGTAATCAAGTAACAGAGGCAGAGTAAAAGCACTTAGTGTCTATAAGCATGGATAATGATTCAGAAAGGCTGCACTTCTGTAACTAGAGCTTGTTCTGAAGTGCACTTGTAAAACGTAAGCAGATTTTTTCAGGTTTAAAACAAAGACAGATTCAATACGTATTTGATAGTTGCTCTAATATGCACAAGTCATTAGGATCTCAGAGGTTAAGATGTCTGCACGCTATCCTATTAACAGCTATAGCAACCTAATTAGACAATTAGAGGGAAAAGCTAAATCAATACTACAGAGGGAGAAAGGACTATGGCTAGGGGGTTAAATAAGGGCCCAATTCACTAAGAATTGATGTTTCCAAAGGTAATTGAACCTGCTCAGAATTTTGCAGAGGAATCTAGCCTAATCTCTTTGTTTAAATATGTGGCTCTTGCATAATTTCTCTCTGACCTTCTGCAGCCAGAGCTTTAGTCTGCTATCCTCTCCTTGGGTGTCACTTGAGTAGTCACCTGTGTGGACTTTGCACTTTACTTGTTAGCAATTGATCATGTAAGACTGCCCTAGAAAGAAGCCCACTTGCCAAACTCATGAGGAGTCTGGTCCCAAGAATACAAAGATTAAGGGCTTGGTTCTCCTTTCATTCACACTGCTACAGATTGGCAGTAAGTCTGTTGAAGGAGGGAGAAAATCAAGAGAATCAGGCCTTAAGACTTCTTTTGTCTTAGTTTCAGATGCTTCTGGATATATTTGGCCCACTGAATCAAAAAAACCCCTGAGCATTCACTTGGTTGGTATTCTGGTTTATCCCAATGTTCTGAGGCTTAACCTATTACAACATGCCATTTACTTATGCATTAAACTGTACTCAGTAACATTAAAATAGACCATTCATAAAATTTTCATTTTCTCAAGAAAAAAAAATTACTCAGATCAGTTACTACAGTTAGCAAACATGAGTGTGTTTACTAAGACTGGTTTACCACCTCATCCTAGGATTTTTGCACTTCTGATGTGGAAGATCAATAGAGGTGACTAGTGCATTTTCTTTCATATTTTGTCATGATAGATGAAAAGAAAGACTGACTGCAATAATGTCAGAATGGATACTTTAACTAAACTCATAAAAGGAGGAACTGACTTGCTTAGCGGCCTTGTTATCAGGGTGTACCTCAGAAGGGTCAATGAAATAACCTGTGAAAGACAGGGCATGAATGGGAATCCATGTTAATGCTGGGTCAGCATTTCTCCAGTGCATCTGTCTGTAGGGTTCTGCTTTAAAAGCTTGGTTCATTTACGGAGTCTGGTTTTGGGTTTGACAATAAAATGGACTCCCTTTTTTTTAACCATACTCTCTTGGATTCCAGCTTTTTTCACTCTGCTGCTCACTTGAAACACTCTTCTGCTTTTTTAGTCATATCAGTTTTTACCGAAGTTCCTGCTAATACTGTAGTTGGCAGGATCCAGAACCACAGTCTCACAGCTATAACGTTGTAGCCTATGAATTCACTTAGAAACAGGAAATCTAGAACATTTCTGGCACATCAGCACTATGTCCAAAACCATTTTCTTATCTTTACATTCAGCAGTATGGATTTTGTTATTACTCTTCTTCAATTGTTGCTCTGTGCATTGGAAATACAGCAATTCTATAATGAAAGAAAGTACAAACTGAATATGCAGATGAAACTGTGAGTCTTCCATATATTACAAAGTCTTAACTTGCCTTTGATTTAGTACATTCCCTTCACTGGTTTTCATTATCATATTTTCAAACATGTTTCACCTGCACATTTTTCATTTCCTGGTAATAAATAACAAAGGGAATCTGATTTTAGTTTTACAAATGTTGAACAGCACTACTGTGCCTCCAGTTATTTATATTCTGCTGTACTGAGCTGTCATTGCTTCTGTTTTACACCTACATATTCTGCAGGCATGAGATGAAAGGATCAATTAAAAGTTCATCTCAACTTCACATTAACCTATCTCTTGCTACATTCAGCCAAATATATGGTGAATTTGACCTAGCCTTGCTGAACTGCTAGTCTTGTACATCCTGAAAGTAACACCACAAGGAAGCTCCCACCCCACATGGAAATTTCCCACTGATTTCACTGGGAGCAATACCACATATCCTCAGCTTGTGAGTACTTATCTTTGTTCAGAATGTCTATAAAGAAAAACTATTGCAATGTATGTCTAGGTTTGAATGTAAAGTGATTATTTATTCTGCAATGATTGCTCATGAAGATATTTATTCTTCACTCCTGCATAATCCACTTCCAAATATGCAGAACAAAGTGATGGAAAGTACTGTGAGCACAGTTTAACAGCTGCCTCATGGGAAACTGGTACTGTAGGCTTGCAGAAATGATCCTATTCAGCTCAGGTAATTTAATTTGCTATATGAATGTCTTTTATTCTTTTTTACAGACTGGGCCCCATTCAGGCAATAAGATACTGCAAGAATGGACAACATAAATGACTCACCCTAGAAGCAACAAGAACCTTCAGGAATTGAGGCATAATCCAGTCTCAACTCACATGGCTAGTTTTCCTTATGAGAGATCTTCCTACCCAAGGGTAGTTCCCCTCCTTTCCCTAAGGTATCTCTGACTGGCTGCTGCAGCAGTAATGACACCAGCCTGGACGGCTCATGAGTGGGATGCGAGCTGCTATATTGTTTTTCCTGGTGAACAGGTAAGATGCATCACTGTACCCAAGTGTTCCTTTGAGTGTTCAGATGAAGCATAGTCTTAATCATGTCTGCTGGCATGCCATTAAAATAGGCCTTATTTGATTTTAGTTCAGTGGAGACAGTTTTGAGGGAGGACAAGAAAAGAGGGATTGAAAATCAAGAGGTATGACTTAATCCTAATTGTGATTAGTGAATCGGGCCCTAAAAACCAAGATAAAACAAGTAAGGAAGGGTAACAGCTATTTGAGTACAGGAACTACTAACTAACATGAGGATCTGGGGAGAATTTTTAAAAACACTCATAAACTGACCATACAGTGTGTCGTAAGACATTTCATGATCAGGTGAAGCAGTTGAAATGTCTATGAACAAAATAAATTGGGAAGAAACATTTAATACAACAAAAGTATGAAAATACTTAAAAGTTTAGTAAAAAGTGATTCCTCCAAAATGTATTTGCTGTCAGTAAATAAAGAAACTAAGAACTTCCTTACCATTCAGGGCTACGAAGGAATCTGAAAGACAAATAACAGGGGAAAAATCATTATTTCTCACTTGTTTTTTCTTTTAAATAGTTTGCTGCTAGCAACCATTTATGTTTCAGCTGACATTTATAAGTATGTGGTTAGTACACTAAGGACCCAGGTAACACTAATATTCAGACATACCCAAAAACAATGTTGGGCTTTGAAAATGTTCATGACCAGCTCTGTACAAGGAGTAGCAAGTTGGAAGGCCAGTGTCCTTTCCTTACAAGTCCTAATCTAATGCAAGGCATTGCAAGGGATGCAGCCAGCAATAAGGAGAAAACTCAGATGACCCATGACCACATGAAGTAATAAGATCAGCTGGCTTAGCAGGGAATGAAATCTACCCCTGTGCAGTGTCAAGGTTCAACGCATCATTCAGGGCTAAAGAGGGATTTAAGCAGGGCATGGGCTTTGTTGCTTTCTGCACAGAAGCAGATATCTCTCCAAGAGCACAATGTGGTGTTCCTGAATAATTTCCTACCCTTTCTTTTATATGTAACAGATATCAGGTACACTTCACTCCTGCCTAACCTATTTGCCCAAGGAGAGCAGAACTGGTTGAAAAGGGCAAAGATGGACCAGCTGGGAACTGACCTGATTTTGGTTCTAACTCATTTTACAGGGAAGAGAGGGCAGAGTATGTGTACACCTCCTTCAAAAATCTTTTGAGACAGCCTACACTACCCTGTCTTAGGGCAGAGGCTGAAATCCTTGTACTCCTTCAAGCACAGTGATCACAGTAATTAATGGCTCTTGAATAAGGATGCACAAGGCATGAGAAAGCTCTGGCTTTCTACAAAGCAGCTGGCCCACACTGTATCCCATGGCACACTCCAGCCCTCCGTTATTTTGCTCTGTATTCCAGCAGTAATGACTCTCTAACTGTACATTAATTCCTCAGCTTCATCAGTTTTATTGCATCTACAGGCATCAGTGCAAATTGCACTGAAAAGAATGTGTCTTGATTTCATGAGGTTTATAAATAATATTTGGGGCTCAGAATTAAACCAACTTTGGAGAGAACATTTGGAACAAGAGCTGTCCTGAACACAGACGTTGGTATTCCTGAAGGCTCAGAAATCAGCATGTAAGGTTCCTCTGCATGTAGTGCAAGCTATGCACTTTTATGCATTTCAGTGCAAAACTGTAAATGTTTAAAGACTGTGTTTAAGCTTTCAACTCATGCTGTCAGTACCTAAGGTTTACCATTAAAATGTCTTAGGCAGAGTCAGTGGTACATAACCCTTAATACCACTAAGTTGTCCAGACGGTGTATAAAATCCTCTAAGCTTCACAAACTAAGCAGTTGTCACTTCTTGATCCAGATCCAAAACTGAAGATATATTTCACTGTCTCCCTGTGCTGCATGGGAATGTAGTCCACGTCACAGACTACACCAAGAAACCAAGCCACTTCTGTACATAAACAATCCAACCACCATGGCTAATAAGGACAGTGAATACCAATTCATTATGTCATTGCTGCAATCAATATCCTCTAGAGCTGACCTTTTCTCACTATGTAACTGCTTTGAAGTCTGATGTTTGTATAAATCACACAAACAGGGCTATTTTCCTCAAACACATTTAAACAACAGTTCCTCTTCTGAACCTGCATCGTTAGCTGCAGTTGCTGTCCCTGTTGGGGCTTACACTGCTACAAAAGAATGCCTGACAGGTAATGGCATTCTGAGGCATCTTTCTGAGGCATTCAGAAGGATACTGTGACACATGGTAAAGAGAGGGTAAAAGCTTTGCTTACTTTGGCAGTCACCCAGGCCATCTGTATTGCCATGTTCTATGTCCTGTTCAAACGCCAGTCTGAATAATACAAAGAAACAAAACAGTATGAATAACAACAGTCACAGGCATAACCAGAAAAAAATTATCAAATGTGCAACTGAAACTGGCCATTTCTTTGGAAATTCCACACAAAGACTGAAAAATTTTAATACAGACATTTGAGTTATTCATCATTGCTTAATGATTTCTTGGCTTCTGATGATGCTTTGTCTTTATATTATTACTTCTAAAAATTCACCGCATGCCTCACTACCAAGGGAGGAAAAGAGATTTGTGTTTTTTAAACTGTTAAATATGTGATATTATTGGGAGCAACTATAATCCAACCTTAACTTGTTCACATAGTAGACCAGGTGCACTGATACTTTGGTGTGAGAAGGAAGCTAACCAACTGGGCAGGTACTGTGCTGGGGGAAGACAATCCACATTCCAATCATTTAAGTACTATGACGGATGAGGCTGCAAGGCATATCCAGCCCACAGAATGTATTCCCTTCAACTCAAGGTGCTCTACTGAAAAACACTCACAGGCTTTTCTGACATCCTCAGCTTACGCTCCCAACCTCTGCCTGTGATTTTGGATAACTATTCAAGCTGTTCTTCCAACTTCCTGTAAGGTCAAAGGCGAACAACAAGAACCTTGAAATACTTCCAACACAAGCCCTTGTCTACATTAGTTACGATCCTGCCCTTGAGGTATAATTACCCTTGCAGAAAACTCATTCTCAACTCCTGGTCAACCACCACCTGCTCCAGGAGGGCAGCTCACATCTCTGCCTCCTGGTGGCTAGCTTAGAAGTTCACCAGACATCTCCACGGCTGATCTGGACCCCCATTCTAATCACTGGACAGAACATGAGGTGCCTTGCTCACTTCTGGACTTCACCATTGCAAGCTGCACTGCCTGTGTCTCGATGGATCTACTGATGAATGTGGAAGCTGCATTCCGTAAGGTACGGAAGTTCCATAGAGCTTGCCATGGAAGTTCAAAAGGACTCAAACACTTTTGGAATGCTGAAAAAAACTGATACAGGCACAGGTGCATTTTAATATTATTCTACCAAATGTCCAGTCAGGAACAGCCCTCACTTTTGTAGTAAGCATATACAGACACATACAGCTATAACTTCCCCAGTGGACAAAATAATTTTAATTGAAACAGCAAGTTAAGAACAAGACAGAAGAACAGGGATTGTAACTTGTCCATTACATATTGAAGACCTGTACAGAAGCAGGGTTGAGTGGGGCCAGCTGTGGGGCTGTCAAGGCTACACTTGCGATGTCTGCGCTACACTTCCACTACTACCTTGAGGAAGTATAGCTGTATACCTCAGAGTGGGCAATCATGAGGTGTGTCAGAAGTGGCCAAGAAATGTGAGCTCTGAAGTGGGTCTGCTCCCCATAGCCTTCACAGACTTTCATTATTATAAAATAATGAAATTTTACTGTTAAGCAAGGGGAGACCCAGCACTTCTCTAAATCTGCTTTAAGCCCTTACTGTGCTCTGTGATTCCTCATAGTAATGCACAGTAAATTAGAAAGACTGGTTTTGTTTTCAGTGGACAAATTGCTTCAGTAATTTAATTTGGATTCTATTGCCTCTTTAATCAGCTGTGATGGCTCCAGTGTAGGCTGGTCCAGACATATCCATCCAGTTCGTTCCTTTCAGTAACACGCAGACCTTAGTACAGCTCTTTCATTTTCTTCTTCCTCCTCTTTCAGCAGTTACCAATCAGCTGACACTTCACATCAAAAAAATTTGTGAGACATTTCAGAAGTGAATGCAAATAAGGTAGAAACAAACACTTCCCACATTTTTCCTTCCCTAAGAGCCCCATGTTTCAAATAGCTGTGCCCAAGACTGCCTGGCGCCACTGCCAGAGCTTTGCATCCCATCCAGCCAGAGCTCTTACTCACTTGGAGCCAAGGACCAGCTGTGTGCACACCCCACTCTCCTTCACCCATCCACAGTACGGGTCTCTGGACGCTATGCAGGCCCTTGAGAAAGAAGAGCACAAGGTGGCATTCATGAGCGCTTCCGACTTCCAATGCCTACTGCTCAGGCTTCCGACACCACCAGAAAACACCTACTTTTTGCATTTGCCGTGACGCTCACAACGTCCCAAGGGAACCTTGATGACACAGGTGGAAAAGGCGATGTACAGGGCACTGCTGGGCTTGTCAAGCTGCATGCCCACGATTCGCTTGTCCTCCATACCATCATAGCTGCACCTGATTAGGAAAAAAGTGAGATAAGGTTACAGATAGGTTCTCCTGGGAAACCAGAGGAAACCTTAGTGATTCTTCAAGCTGAAAAAAAAACCCACAAAAAACTCCCCCCAAAAACTCCCTAAGACAGGTAGAATTGAACAAGCCGAGGAAAAAAACCTTACAATAGCCACTAAAAATACTGATAGACACATAAGCAAGTATTAAAAATGCATGGGACAGGGGAATAAGAATTGGAGAGAGACAGCACACCAGACAAGCTTCTGAGGGCCCTTCATTTTTTGTGTTTATTCTTCTCCAGTACTCAAAGTAGCTGAAATTTCTGCATGATTATGGCCCACTTCAAAGCCCCCTTAGGAATATTTCAGGAAGACTGATATGTGGAAAGCTTCCCTTTGAGAGCAGCTTCCTGGTTGTTGAATTATTTGGAGAGAAATCAGGGGTTTTTTTATGGGATTAGAAAATTAATCTTCCTTTGCAGAACTTCACTTTTAATTATCCATCAGCTGCTCCATAGGATGGGCTATTTTCTACACATACTAAATAAAAAATCTTATTGCAATGTAGAGACTGATAAGCAGACATCCCCTCCCCAAACAATTTAAAATTACTGAAAATACTTGGCTTCTCTAATCACTTCCCTTTCTGTGGGACAAACTACTCTCTGGGAAATCAGAAGTTCAAAGTCACCCATACATGACTACAAAGAATCAGATACACACTTGTCAGGATTGTAAACATTGATCTCCTCCAGGAAAAGGCTGTCATTTAGGAAACCAGTGTTTCCTGTCCGTGCCAAGAACTTCAGGATGATTCCCTTCTCTGACCCCAAGAAAACAACAGTGTAGTTCTGATAAGGCCCAGCAGCAGAGTCCACAGCAATTCTGGTCAGTCGGTATCTAAAATAAAAATACAGCATTTTGCATCATTTGAGGTTAGATTCTAATTTTTTAATCACTTTTGCCACTTCAGATAACTGCATTGCAGCTTTCTAGCAACTATATAACATATTGAAGCACTTTTCCTACTTGCCTATAAGTCAAAACAGACTGTACCAGTTTGGCTCCCCAGATGTTGGGGAATTTTCATGTGTTTGCATATCCATATGACCAACAGCAAGCAGAATTGTCCGCAGAAAGCTGAAGGGATGTTAAGAGTCTGAGAGCATTTAGGAATTATTGTTCTGATCAAAAGGAAAAGCCTGGTGATTTCTTCAGGTAGGGAAAGAAGAGTCAGCACGGTGAACTTCTTCAAAATTTCACGCTCTGTCACATTAAAAGCAGCAATAATGATAACTGAGGTGGATTCAACATTTTTTTGGTCAGGAAAAGCTGTGCCAGTACAATGTTAAAATACTAACCACCATTTTACCTCACTAAAAATACAACCCCCACCGAGCGAATTCAGTACTGGGGTGACATCGAATCTTGGGATGACTCAATTTATTGAAAATGAATATACTAGTAATTTGGTAGCAGTTAGCTGGTACTGGCTATCAAGGGGAAGCACTCTGCAGAGTTTGCTGCTCTCATCTTTGGTTGGAGGCATAAAACCTGACATAAAAACCTGACATAAGACACATACTAAAACTAAGTCAGATTCTTCAGAGCTAAACACTGCCCAGCACATAACTCCACCCTTGTTCAGAGGGAGAGAGGAAAATATGGCAAAAGTTAGTCATATGATTCTGCTCACAGCTGGAAGGTAGATAAGTAGTATAGTGACCACAGTAAAGAGTGAGAATATATTTTGATAGGAAAGTGATGGTGTATTTACCACTTGCTGATGTATGAGCCTTTGTTGAAATCTGTTATTATTTGTCTTTTGTTGCCATAGAAAGGATACAGACTATGTGATTACTTATGCCTATATACTTTTGCAAACATTAAAGCATACCAGTACATAACCTGACATACATCTATATATGTATGTGAACATATCCTGGCAGACACGTTTGTATCCTGTATACATATTCCTGAGTTGTCTGCTGATCCTTGCCCAAATTTTTCTACAGAGCCATTCTCAAACACTGACATATAACCTGGTAGGTGGGTCAACCTTCCCTGCACAGCATTTCCTCTAAGATCCGGTTTCAGCATAGCGTGGTTGGAAAGGACTGAGGGTTTTTCCTATCTTGAAAGCTGCTCAGGGAGTTCTGCAGCATCTGCTCAGCTCTGCCACCACTCCTTGCTGGATTCATGCCCAGCACACCAAGGACATTTACAGAGTTGGAGAGTACTTGGAACAAAGCTATTAGCACAACCTGACAGCTACAATGAGGACAAGAGTTCACTTAGTGGTACATACCTGACCATTGTTCTCAGGAACCAGGGTCGATTAACAATGGAAGGTACAGCCTCATCCATCAGTGGATGTGTTTTGATGAAGTTCAGAGTATCATCTGGGAACTCATTAGATGTTACATATTTTTCTAATGATGTAGAGCCAGCACAGCAACCAGGCCTACATAAAACAAGGCAGTAAAACCAGAAAATTTATTTGACATCAAGAGCAAACCTCCTTTTTTTTATGAGGCCCTCATTGAAATCTGATGTGCTTTACAAAAGTTTAAATGGAGGATTGAGAAGGGACTTGTTCAGCCCCTCAAAGGAAGCCTAAAATCTTGCTCTATCCTCCATTCAAAAGAACCTCACGCCACCTAAAAGCACAAAGGCATTTCTTCATCAGGAGTGTTACACAGAGAGTTTGTAGTTTATCTGCTCACATGGAACCTAATCACTGCATGCATGCACTTGGCTTGATTCTGCCCACTGGAACAAGTACTTTCCTATTTGTAACTTGCCTAGTTGACTGCTCTTTTGTGGAATAAAAGCAGTCCTTATAATACAGAGGGAAGTTGATTTTTTCAACAAGGTGTGAAAGAATGCCACTTCCAGTCCTGTCTGGTAGAAAGCAGAGTACCGGAGAAGACAACGCAGATAGCATCCACGTAAACATTGGTTTTACCTTTCACTTAATTTGGATGAGATGATTTAAGAATGGTAGCACTTTGAGGACTTTCACTGAAATGTTATCCATCATTCTTTGCATTTTAAATGCAAAATGGCTCACCTTATTTCTAAAATCTACCCTGATCCTAAGCGGTAGCTTAAATTTCGTGCCTGGACAAGCCATCTCTACAAAGGAAGCAGAAAAATGCTTTACCTGTTGTTTGTATTTTGTGGGCCATTTTCTCTAACAAAAGGTGCATTTGATGTAATTTTCTAGAGCACTATGACTCTTCAAATCCTTGAGCCACTGTGAGATGGGAAGATGAAAGATGGACCATTCACTCATAAACACATAGCAGCGTCCAATTTTCATCTACTTTTATGTGGATAGTCACTGACATCAATGGAGTAATGTCAACCTGACCAAATACAGCACTGGTCCTATCATATGTGTTGGTCAAATTCAGATAAATATTCAAACATTAGGTAAATAAATCTTATGTAGGAAGGTAGCATAGGACTGGAGGGAACCAGCTGCACCGACAACTCTGGTCCCATATGAGCTGAGGAATGAAAACTACATGCAGACACTGTGTCCTCTTGCCTCTTCATATCCAAAATATTTTGGTTGTCTTGTAACTGCATGTAGAACTAGCAAAAGAGGCAGAGAAGGAGAAACCAAGGGCATCACTAGTTTCCTAGGTCCCTGCAAGGGCTCTGACTCATGAGGCAACATTCCCAGAGAACTCGAGGGAGTAGCCTACATCTTCTGGCACCATGGTGCTTAGGTTTTCTTTATATCTAAGCTGGAGGCCTATTTACTCCTAAATCCTAATTGCATGATTGGATTAATCCTGTTTTAATCTCAAAACTGGTTTAATCCAGTAAACATAATGCCAAGTAAACCCTGCTGTTTGGCCAAAAAGGGAAGCAAGGCCCCTGAAAGGCTCCAGTAGGTTTCTGAGAAATGTTGGGATCAATAGGGGCAGAATTGCTTCTGCACCATTTTGAGATATTAAAAATGGCCTTATTTCAAAGGTGCCTCTCATGTACTTCAACATGAGCTAGAAGTAGTGATTATTTCTATTAAGCAGATTGATGGCCAAATGTTACATGAAACAGTGTTCAAAATTCACCTCACATTATCTCCTTCAGGCTTAAAAAGAGAAGTATTATCCCGTCTTCATCATAACTGTTAGCCTGCTATTGGCTCATCCCAAACTCATAATGCAACTTTCTTATATTCCTTCCCACTGAAAGAGATTTGTCCTTCTCCTTTCCCTCTTCCCTGACAATATTCACTATCTGAGTAAGTTCTAAACAAATGACCTCGGAGCTGTCAGGCAGCCTTGCAGTCCCATGGCAGCCTATCATGTCAACAACTTGTTGAAACACTGAAGAATGCAGAAAAAAATCCAGCAACAGTGCTAGAAGGTGCCTTACTAAGTTTCAGACTGAAAACAAACACAGAATTTGTCAGATTTCCCAGTCACCTTCAAGTTCTTCTCTTGAGAGACAACTTCAGAATAAAGACAGCACAGGAATGCTACACTTGGCAATTCCAAAACACGGTGGACCAAATTCAGATTAGGTAGAAGTTCAGTTGCCACCATAAAGCTTTGTAAAATCATAGAATCACAGAGTATCCTGAACTGGAAGTGATCCACAAGGATCACTGAAGTCCAGATCCTGGCCCTGCACTGGACTACCCCAAGAATCACATCATGTGCCTGAGAGTGTTGTCCAAACACTTCTCGAACTCTCTCAGGCTTGGTGCTGTGACCACTTCTCTGGGAAGCCTGTTCCACTGCCCAACCACCCTCTGGGTGAAGAACCTTTCCCTGATCTCCAACCTAAGCCTCCCCTGACACAACTTCAGGCCCTTCCCTTGGGTTCTGTCACTGGTCACCACAGAGAAGAGATGAGTGCCTTCCTCTTCTCCGTACAAGGAAGTTGTAACTGCAATGAGGTCTCCACTCAGTCTCCTCTTTTCCAGGCTGAACAAACCAAGCGACCTCAGTCACTCCCTGTATGGCTTCCCCTCAAGGCCCTTCACCATCCTTGTTGCCCTCCTTTGGATGTCTCTAATAGGTTTAGATCCTTTTTATATTGTGGTACTAAACACTGCACAGAGTACTCCAGATATGTTTTTCTTTTTAAGTTAATTAAGGTATCACAAGCAATGTAAAACATGCATTTAAGTGATAGAGCTTAACTGAGATAAATGAATTTTATTTATCTACATGCATATCAATACCTCAGAGCAAAATGAGACTGGTGCAAAGGAGTTAACAACTGTCTGTCAACAGCATTTGTATGAAATGGGTACTTTCAGGAAGTACAAAGAGAGTGTAATAGAGGAGATGCACGGAAACATGAAGGAAGTGGAAATAGGGAAAACAACTCATAGGAGGAATGAGGCAAACTGAATCTCCAGTTTGGCGGAATTCTCTTTTTTTCTTTCCATAATGCATCCACTGTGGCACTTAAATTGCACGTTAATCATAGAACAACAAACTACAGAACTGGTGCAGGCTTTGCAATAAGATATATCCATTACCGAACCAATTTGCAACAGGTGTGTAATTCACACCACTCTTAAGTGATTATTCTGACCAAGTGAATCTGATGCTGGCCTGATTTTTGTTACACAAAGTGGAAAAATTCTCACTTATATACTTCAGATCCAAATTCAACTGAACTTCTATTTTACTGTTGCAGCATGTATAATTGTATCTGCACCTTACCAGGCTCTTCAAATTACCAAAAAACATGCATAAAGGAACAGAACAATATCATCATACATGAAACGTACCTGGGCTTGGGCACTCGTTCATCAGGAACTGGTGTCCATGTGGAGTCTGGAGACTTTTGTTCTTTGAATCTCCCAGTAAATACATTGGCAATGTCAAGCATGTCATAGGCACAGACTGCAGAGCCAGGGATGCTGCAAAGTAACATTTCCCAAAAATTGTTACTCATTCCGCAGTTACGCATAAAACTTTGAGCAAAAAACATGCTCTGTAGGAGTCTTAGTGTCACAGGCTACTCACTTCTGAACTCTGAATCCAGTACTGACAGGAAAAGCCAGCCCTATGGAAAAGCCTGAAACATACCAATCAGCAGACAGCTCCTGCCAGCAGAATTTATTTCAAAGCCTCTACAGAAAGAGGTAGTTGCAATGATCCTGAAGAAGGGAAAGAATGTGGGAAACTCTGGCTACCACTGGCAATGCATGAGGAGTAATGGCCAGTCTCATTCAAAGCTCATTATTTGGAAATCTAAATTCCTGTAAGTCATAACATCTCTCAGTACTAACTCTCACAGTCCCTGTCATGCCTCAAAAAATATACTGTAGACAGTTCAGAAGTTGGTGCTAATCAAACTGAAAGTGTGCTGCAATGTGCCGTTGACCTGGCATTTACGTGTAATTACTCCATTCTCCCACGGCCTGACCTCCGCAAAGTTTTCCCAATGGAAAGGAGTTAACTGTGCTCAGGAATTTGCTGTACTCCATGAGATGTAAAGAGCTTACAGAAGCAAATCCAATGTTGTTTTTAGATCATATGTTGCAAATATCAACTTTTTGAATATTTGCATGCAACTGTACGACAGCATTGTCTAAACATAATTATATTCTTACCTACATAGTTTCTGAAAGTTTTAGAGGTTTCCCATGGTCAGTCACTTGGAAACATGAATTATTAATTTATCCACCTTTCCTTTTTTTTATACATGAACTACTCTTCTTTCCTTTTTTTATACATGAACTACTCTATTTGTGTCTGGCTTTCACCACCTGATTTTATTGTGTAAACAGCATGAACCCAGCTGGCTGAGGCTTTCAATCCTGCTTTTATCTAGTAGTTTATTAAACCCAGAGACAAAATACGGTAACTATAATACTGTTACAGAGAATAAAACTAAACTCATAAAGGTATATAAATTGATAGAAAAATAACAGTTTGCATATTAAAAGATTTCAAAATGCGCATTACTGAAGAAAAATAAGTAGGGGGACAGTACTAGTCTTACTTTGATATCCACAGATTGTGCTTTTATAGGGAAGGAAACTTCGAAGCTCTATATTAATGTGATACTGCACAACAGGAGTTTAAAATGGAGGCAGTCACACATATGTTGATGTAAAACATGGTTCAGGGTATATATGGCCACAGAGAGGCCCTCTCCCTAAGACACCTCAAAATCTACTCCAGCAATAAGATTTTGCACTTTGCTGAAATCAGTTGTAAAGAAAAAAACAATGAACCTAAAATCTTGGGGTGTGTTATAAAGAACTAAAAGTGCTGAAAATTGTGCTCAACACACAACTATACATGATGGAGGGACTGCTGTGGTTAGAGGATTGCAACATCTTTTACTATTAAGGATGACAGTTTGCAGGTCTGTAGCACAATGAAGTGGTAAGGATGGAGTGCTGTGGGTCGCAGCCATGCCATCTCCGAGCCACTGGACTACAATCCATCACCAGCTTCTACCCTGAGTGACCTCAGACTAGACTGAGGAAACCCTTGCAGTTCACTCTACGGGGAAATTTTGTTCCAGAGACCAAAGGTATTTGTTGCAGCTTTTCCTTAGTGAAGGAGGAATGAAAGAGATACATCCACGTTAGAGATTTCACAGAATCATAGAATATCCTGAATTGGAAGTGACCCACAAGGATCACTGAAGTCCAGTTCCTGGCCCTGCACTGGACTACCCCAAGAATCACATCATGTGCCTGA
>NW_020925422.1:1248744-1319070 GCF_003984885.1 Neopelma chrysocephalum | reverse complement strand
GGGAAGCCTGTTCCACTGCCCAACCACCCTCTGGGTGAAGAACCTTTTCCTGATCTCCAACCTAAGCCTTCCCTGACACAACTTCAGGCCCTTCCCTTGGGTCCTGTCACTGGTCACCATAGAGAAGAGATCAGTGCCTGCCCCTCCTTTTCCCCTCATGAGGAAGTTGTAACTGCAAGGAGGTCTCCCCTCAATCTCCTCTTTTTCAGGCTGAACACACCAAGTGACCTCAGCTGTTCCTCATATGGCTTCCCCTCAAGGCTCTTCACCATCTTCGTAGCCCTCCTTTGGATGCCCTCTAATAGTTTAGCATTCTTCTTACACTGTGGTGCCCAAAACTGCACACAATATTCAAGGTGAGGCTGCCCCAGTGCAGAGCAGGGTGGGACAATCACCTCCCCTGACCAACTGGTGATGCTTTGCCTGATGCCCCCCAGGACATTGTTGGCCCTCCTGGCCGCCAGATCTGCCTAACAAAGTGTCTCCAAGAATATACGCTTCCTGTCATCATCACTGTCTGGCAAAAACTGGGGCCTATAAAATAGTATCTTGATTTTTACACCAAGAACTTAGATTTTAAAATGCAAGCTTTAAGGAAAAGAGTTATTCATGACACACCACAGGAAATACTAGCAGAATGGGAAGACAATCTTAATTTTCAGATAATTGCAAGATACAATCTATTTTCTGATGTTGAATCTCTGTTTGTTCACTTGTTTTTATTAAGCCAGATTGCATGCAAAGAGATCATCTTAATTTAAGCTTGTATTCCCTACTAGTAGCATAATTATTCCATTGCAGTTCCTATTGTTTTGACGTCAAAAGCAGTGATTATACATTACAGGCTCAGGCTTACTCTCATTTGAAGACAGTTCTGTGAATGACCTCACTGAGGTCAGGCTTTGACAAGAGGTAGCAAGTGTATAGCAAAACTAGGTGAATTTCACTAACAAAGTTCCCCTTTTAGCTCAAATGTTACTCTGTGAAATTGCAATACAGTTTTTAATTAGAATGTTACTATTTTACTTTAACTTCTCCGGGAGTCCTCAATAGTTGGATAAAACTTCTAATAAACTCTGGAGAAACATGTTATAATGTGTAACAGTAATAAAGTCTTTGCAGGTAAATGCACACTTTTGGATAAACACGCAAAACATGAAATAGGTGTTCTGGGGACCCTCCTTCCCAGCCAGCAAGACAGCTTAGGACCTTGAATCTCCCAGGAGAGTCAAAGGTCAGCAGGGTCAATGCAGGGTCAAGGATCAATGCAAGAGTCAGCAGGGATGCAAGAAATAAAGGGAAGGAGATAATGTGGTTCTTGGCAGACCCAGTCCTTTCTTTGTGAGGGAAAAAAAATGGTATTTTCTCTTTGGAATAACATTCCGCAAGTTACATGCTGTAACACTTCTTGGTGGCTGGTGTGAATTATTCCCATGGATAGAAAAGTATGTCCAAGGAATGTGTCCCAATAGTAAATGTCTCAAAGCTGCTTTTAGTCATCAGATATAAAATGCAATAACCAACACCAGGGTTCCTTAAAATGAAACACAAACTATTGGTAAGTGCATGGCACATAAAAATTATAGTGTATGAGCAATCACTTCTTGTACCTTCATGAAGTGAAAAGAAACTGCACTGAAAAGCAAAACATAAAGGAAATAGAAGGTAAAAGGTTTTTGTGCCTATTACCTATTATATGGAGTGGAGAATGTAGCTAAAACAACATCCCGGCCATTGAAATGGATAACATCTGTAACTGCCTGCAGTATGTTGAAGTAGAAGTGTGAATCACCAGGAACTGAGCAGTTCAACCGGGCCTTGAGAAAGGAAGTCCACTGTTTTTCCAGCACTCTCTGAGATCCTCCCATGTCATTTTTGCAAACCTGGGCCACCCTTGGGAAAACTACCTGGAAGGAATAGAGCAAAAATAATGGAGAAAATTAAATGACTGTTTGAATCAAAGATTTTGCTGGAATACTGCTTTTAAAACATCTGGAATAACACAGCAAGGTGCTTATTAATTTAATACCACATTTCTGTAATTTGTGACAAATAAGAAACAGAGAAAAATTAAGCTTTGGAACAGTGTGCTATGAAAGATAAGACTGTGGCATTTACTATACAACCATAAATCCTTCAGGAGATCTGTTCTCAACCCATATAAAACTCATTTCCATACCGACTGCTTAGCTTTCTATTTCCCCAAACAAAAGCACATTTCATATTCACAATCTCTGCAACCCACACTGCCTGCTCTGACTCTTGTGTTTTCAGCACTTAAAAACTATGCAAATATTGCTGGGCTTTTATTCCTGCTCTCCACCTTTGTGACCTTGGTCAGCTTTTCTGACTGCTTAGTCAGAAAGCTATTGTGAAATTAGCAAAAATGCAAAAAGTGTTTAATTATTCTTTGCAGAATAGCAGAGCACAAAATTCCTACACCTGTTTACTCAGCACTCCAATTCATACTTCTTACAGAAAAATATTTGCCTTCTTTGGAATCCATTTTTAACAATTATCTACTATACTGAACTAACTACATTAGCCTTAAGCTTTTTATAATTTCAGAAAAGAGACTGCAGCATAAACCATCACTGTAAGAAACCACAGTTTCCTTTCAAGACAGTGCAATGTTTCACTCCCACCAACCTTTTGGCTTGAGCAATAGGAATCCTCTCAAAATGATGACCTTGTCATCATGACTTATAGTGCTCATTTCAAGGTCACTCCTAACAGCATTGGTCCAAGAATAGCATAAGTTTTCCTCCTCCTGAATCTGACAAAGTCATTCAAGGCAATGTTTTTGCCCTTACCTTTCCCATGCTGTTGTACTCCACTGCTATTTCCCGGAAGAAGAAGTATATGTAATTGCCGTAGTCCACTGCCTGAACAAAGTATGGTTCTAGAAAAAACCAACCAAAGATATCCTATTTAGGCACCACATACAGCATATAGCATGCCAAGAGAAGTCAAATACATTCACACTTAATATCCAGGGGTGAAACATCTGCATTTGACAACCTTTATCAGTTTTCAGAACTAACAACATCACCACTGAAGAATCACTGTCTGGGGACAGGAGAACTGGGGACAAGTCTATGCAACATCACTGCAAAGTAGTTAAGTCTGCTCCCTGCATGGAGCAAGAGGAGAAGTAAACAGGCATTTATAATGCCTGAGGGGTCCAAGCAGTGCTCTTTATGGCATGCAGGCTGTGACTGGAGCAAATAACAAACCAGGTAACTGTTTCTGTCCACATGTGTCTGTAGCAGTAAGCAAAGTGGGACAGCTAAAGTTGACATCTGGCAAAACATTTCTGCATGCAGAAAAAGACTTCAAACTATGGCTTTGCTCACTGTAAAATGCTAACTTAAAATCACTACAAATGCTAACTATTCCTAACACCTACATAAAGCTAAACAGCACAGTTCTTAACAATAAGGGCATTTAGAGCACAGAAATTGCCTAATTTAATGACAGCAGTACAGTCCCTAAGAACTATAACAGAAAGGCTTTGTGCAATATTCCCATAATTTATTTTCATTAATGAATCTTAACATTACTGGATAAACCTTCTATACTTCATAAAGCCTTGACTGTTACCTAAAAGTCCTGTGGCAGGAATATTTTCAAACACAGCCAAAGCACACTGAGCCCTGCAGATGTAAACTGGTGGATTTCAGCTTGGAAAGCTCACTGGAACACATATTCTGATCTACCTAGCTCACAGGTTCTGTTAGGTCCAGTAACTTGGGATCAGGAGAAGAGAGAAAGAGATAAACAGATCAGGGTAAGCAAGAGATGTAATCTAGTTCCTTCTTTCCGCCAGAAAGCACCGGTGAAACGACAAAGAGGTCTGTCAGGAATCCAAGTCTCTCATCAGAGATACCGCTTTTTTCATCGTGTGTGTTTATCTACCTTTCAACCACTTGGAGTCATGTTTAACTGTTCGCAGAGTTGGGCTGTCTCCAAGGCTCCGGTATATGACTGCATCTATTGCAAGGAAGTCGGTCACTGTGGCAGAATACAGCTTTCCCTCTGGGGAGTAAGGAAAGAAGAAACAAAGGGGAAGGAGCATTACAAATAATGCAATTGCTTTCTATCACCAGTCAAATGAGATGGAGGAAACAAAACCATCACAATCTCCTTAGGAATACTGGAGAGAAAAAAATCCAGCTGGGTAAATGGGACTGAGTACTGAACAAAAGCAAGTCACTAGTTTGCAAAATGGTAATTTCAGAGGCATGCTGTAGGAGAAGAAACCTTATGGAATAATTCTTCTCCAGTTTAGGTATGTCATACTGAACTACCTTATCCAGTTTTTCTGCACAAGCCTCTGGTTCAATGCTCAGAAATCCTGCATAAGTATGTGAGCAAAACAAATATAACAGAACTGTTAGTTTTAACCGGGAGTGCAAACCAGATAGGTCTTGGAGACTGTAGGCTAATTGACACTTACGAAAAATTCTCCTCTTGAGAGCACTTTTCCTCTGCCAAAGATCACTAGGAAAAAATTAAATAGCGTGCTGGGAGCCCTGCTGAAACAGCGATGCAAAGAGATGGAGGAGGATTGCCTGTCAATGTTTCTATTCTAACATGCATTTTAGGCATGAATTATGCATTCCTCTCTCTTAAGAACTGGAGGACTAGTGATAAGAAAGGGTCTACAAAATGGCACCCCAAGGACAACCAAAAGATGCAACACTATCAGGAGGTAAAAACACGAGATTTAGCAACATTTTTAAATTTTATTCGTTGCCTAATCTGTTTGCAGATCATGGTAACTGTACAGGATTGTTTTTATGTGTGAGATAGATCTTGAAACACGATGTCTGGTAGGCGCACAAGCATTGCAGCGTGAGGACAGAAACTTGTGTCTCTGTTGCGTTGCATAAAAACTACAATTGCCTACATCTCCTTCGACAGAGATTATGTTGAAGGCAGCAGCACTGAGGACATAGCCAAGACAAAGCACAGAGGCTTTTATTGGTCAAGGTCTCCTCATTGTACTTTCAGACATCATTTACTTTAAGACTGAGAGGGGATCTCATTAATGCATATAAAGATGTCAAAGGTCTGTGCCAAGAGGATGGTGCCAGACTCTTTCCAGTGGTGCCCAGCAACAGGACAGGGAGCATTGGCCATAAACTAAAACACAAGAAGTTCCACCTCTACATGAGGAAGAACTTCTTTACACTGAGGGTGGCAGAGCACTGGAACAGGCTGCCCAGGGAGGTCATGGAGTCTCCCTCTCTGGAGACATTCAAAACCCACCTGGATGCATTATGTAACCTTCCCTAGGTGACCCTGCCTTGGCAGGGGGGTTGGACTAGATGACCCCCAGAGGTCCCTTCCAACTCTAACAATCTCTGATTCTGTGAATTTAAGCTTCAGATTTAAAATTCAGATTGTTCTTTATTAGCAGAACTGTATGCCTTGTACTGAGTCATGCAATTCTCGTCCTTATCTGGCTACTTCAAAATGAGCATTTTTATTTAGCAAAACAGAAAAAATAATTACAACATCCCCCTCTGCTGATATGAAAACCAAATTTAAAGTAGAATAAAAAGCTGAATTGTTTAGATATGGATGTCTGAACTCCTGTTAATACAACCACGCATTTATTTTCTTTCCTGCCAAGTTCCTGAATACCATGTGACCAATTACAATTCCCACATATCAGCTGTAATAGCTACAGGCTGCAAGAAGAGCCATATTCACGTAAGTGCACCCAACAAACTCAGATGACCTGGATTAGTGCCCTAAACTGCTCTGAAGTGGCTTTTCACTGTGCTCTGAAAAATTATCATGGGTATCAATATGTATGGCTTGTAAAACAGTGATTTTCTGAAGCTAGTAGATTTACAGGGTATATTCTACAAGTATTTATTTGAACAGTATCAAATTTATTCTGAATCACCATGAAAGAGTATGACCATTTCTATAAATATTCTCTTTATTTTCAAATAATACGAAGATTTCTTATTATGGCAAAGTGGGAGTCATCTTACCAAACTTCATCTGCATGCAAAGTGAATGTTTACAATAGGCTGGTCATAAATGCTTTCTTGGCCAGTATAGTGAGAAAGGCCCTTCTGAAAGGTCATTCAGACTGCCCTGAGGATAGGGAATCTGAGATACATGGGAAAATTATTTCTCTGAAGCTGTTTTTCTCTTTTCATGTTTTATGAATTACCTGCTTCACTTACAGAATTTCTCCTGTAAGTTCTTTTAAGTGTAATTAAGAAATTACATACTAGCACCATCATCATCACCATTATTCTTGAAACAAAAGGACCCATTTATTTACACTATAAAGAGTAAAAAAAAAATTTAAAAAAATGAAACCTGTTAAAGAAACTCTCCTTTGTGAGGCAGACGATGATACCTCAAACACAGTAGTGCTTAATAGAGCCCTTTGGCCACAGACTCAGTTGAGAGTGGCTGAAATACTTTTGCACTCTTAATTCTTAAATATTTCCATGTGAGCACCCAGGCTCTGCTTTCTAGCATCACACCCGTTGAAGAGGACTGACATTATCATGGATGACTTCTTTATTTTCTTCACCACCTATTTTACAGCCAAATCTAAAAAAAGATCATCAGGATTCACTCTAAGAGAACTTCAATAAAGAAACAATTTAACCAGGAATTCATGAAGAGACATACAAAAATACTACACAACCACAGCCAAAATTAACCCCATTATAAGCTCTCACTTTTTCTAACTATTTTCTAACTATTGTAGAAGAAATCAGAGCTAATTGTATTCTGCTGCATGCAGTATAAATCACCTCTAACCAACACACTTCTCTCCATTGCCTACAACTGCTCGTAAGACCATACTGAAATGTTTTCAGCTTTAAAACAAAATCAATTTTCCTTGCCTTCTAGATCTAGAAAAGGGCACACTACAGCATTTTCCCTAACTTCTTTTTATTATGAATGTTAACTTAGGCTTAGAGTTGTTAAAGAGAATATCCTGCCCAATCCTCATTAAAGTTCACACAAGCTTTGACTTCCTTTGACTTTCACAGAAGCTGGATGCCACCAGAAATTGTGCCTCACTGGTCATATTATCAAGAATACAGGAAATACCGAAATATTGAATCAGGAAACTGAAGTTTCAGGCAATGTTTATGATAGTGAAATTAATTCCAGAGCAAGGAAGGCTTTTTTGCTAGGGATTTCCTTATGCCTGCTATTTTTAGTAATTGTTCACTCCCTTTGCCACCCTTTAGATTTATGCATTCTGGACTCAAACAAGAGGCACAGTGTTATGGCAAGCCTGGGCTTCAGGACAGAAAGCAAAAGTTTATCTCCATGAATTTACCTGCAAACAACGCAACGTTGGCATGCTTTGCATCATAAGGGCATCTGGCCATTCCACTGAATTCATCCCCTAGGAACTCCAAGGTATCCATCTGAAAAACCAAAGGGAGCTCCTCAGATAGAGAAACAGAACTTCTTACCCAAAATGAGGCTTATGACAATGTTCTTCTTTTCTGGGCAGGGAGGAAGGTCCTTTCTCTAACTCTGCTCCTGACTATGAAGTAAAAACCTGAGAAAAATTGTGCTGTTAAATAAAATCAGTCTGAAGAAAGTGCGTCCAGTAAGTCAGGCATTCTTTTGGAACTAATCACTCTTAACACAACATATTTTACAAAAGTATTCAGTCTATATTCTATCTGTACACAAGCTTTGTTTTGAACTGTAGCAGCTATGTGGTGGTCTATGGTTCTGGCAAGGCTTCAAAATTTATCCTCAACAGGGACCTAACAGAGGCGCTCTTATACAGACAGAAGACTGCAAACCACAGCAGTCAGAAGAAACAGCATTAGAACAATTATCTCTATGTGCATTTTCCTCTTCCAGGTTCGGAGATCCTTCTGCTCTAGTCTCAACACTGGTGCTCTCTTCCTTGATTTGCATACTCAGAAAGATGCTCTTCAAGCTTTACTATCAGTTGAGTCTGTGTCATGGAGAAATCCTCTTACCATCAGGCAAGAATTAATCTGTGCAGGAATTGTAAAATCTGAGGCTTATATGTAACTCTTGGGAAATAAATTCACCCTGGTCACTGACAATGACACAAATATACAGATCAACTTTATGCTAAGTTCAAGAAGGTTTAATGAGCTAAGGGGTAAATGTACACCTCTTACCTCCTTAAGATTCTTATACTACTGTATTTTTGGAATAGGGACTTTTCTAGCATATTGTGGTAATTTGAGCAGCTCATACTGTATAAATCACATACAGTACAGATTCACAGAGCATGAAAAATAATGCACATGGCACCATCAACTACTGCAATCAACTTCTAGTTTGTATTTTACAGCTTCCACATCCTCCACTGGATGATTTTTCATCATTCGTTTTCTGTTTACTCAACAGCTGAAAAGCATTTCATGTGATAGTGAGAGGAAAGGAGTTACAGTCCTGAGCAACTTTTCCTGCACCAAGCTCCACATGCTAGGCTCATCCCCACATACTGGCATGGCTGAGGGACAGCCCTGACTTCTGTTTAGCACATGTCTAGTTCTCTCTCTGTATAATGCAGGAATACATGCAGGAAGCCAGGGCAGGTGTAGGAGGGACCTTCTGCAGACTGTCAGAGGGATCACTACCCAGTCCTGTGGCTCAGCAGCAGGTGAGGCAATCTGCAGATGCTGTGCATCACGGGGAACGAAACACCTGGAGTAAGGGTAAGGAGGGCCATTTTATCCCTCACATCAGGATGGCAAAGAAATCTGTAGTATTCATAAGACAGCTTTCTATCAAGGGGACTGGCTGAAATTTGTTAGCCTCATTCATGACATTAAGAGTTAAAAAATTACAAACAGTTCTGGAAGACTAAATACAGCACTTAGAGGCTTCACTGTGCACTAGGAGTGGGCAAAGAAAGAACGAAAAAAAGAAACAGCAGCTAACAGAGCGGCTACCTGTACCTCACAGTTACCATGACAAAGGCTTGTATTTTTACTCAAATTTGGTTCTTCCTCCACAGACTGGAAGAAACATTATCCTGAGCTTCTCTCCTGTGTTTCCTAGACTGCAGCCATCACAGTAGGTAGACAAGGTAAAGCAGCACTGCACAAAAATCACGGAATAGCAGCAGTCACAGCGAACACCACTAAGAAAGTAGTTTTCCTGGGCGTTAACATCTTTATTTTGTTTTTTTACAATAACTCTGAACTCAAAAAGTAAATGAGAATTGTGCTATGACTTTGCCAGAAGCAGTATTAACAAAGTTGAATTTTCTTTTTCCAGAAGAAGAATGAGAAATGACCTGTGGGACTTAAAAGTGCCTGGAAAAGCAGGGTCTGGCTATCAAGCACCTACGTAAATTCATTCAGCTACTCCAGAACCATCCACTGTTGGGAGTTATATCAGAATATACTGGTGAAAGCCTGAGAAAATAGCAAATATTTCAATAAATGGGTCCTGTTGAAATGCAAGTAACAGGGACACATTATACCAAAGCAATAAGTTGGGTTCAGGGCATTAATGTCAAGTATGCATGGACCAGCGCACTTTTCTTCACTGCTCTAGAAAACGTTTCGGCTTTGCACGTCCCCAGCTAGTGTGGAATACATCACTGTCCTGCTGTATTGTTCTCTATGGAGATTTGCTGTTCAATCACTTCCACAGCACACAATGCTGTAGGGTCTCCACAGCTTCCCTATCCGTTGGGTTCCCAACACTAAACTCAGGTTTTGCTGTCCTCAAGCAATGAGAGAACTCATTTTGGCATTGAGAACAGTATAACAGAAAATTTAAAATATGCTACTCCAGAAGTAACCCCCAGCATTAGTCTATGACTTGATCAGTGACAAGCTGAGGATCTTACTGAGGAGTGACTACATCCCCAAGCAGAGATCTGAAAGACTCTTGCACTTACGGAGGGCAATGCAAAGTGGCAATGCTCTTGATGGGCAGGAGTTGTAAAGAAGTAGGTAATCAATCTGAGAAATTCTGAGAATTCCAATCAACACTGAACTTGATAGCACTGAAATAAGTCAGGAAAAATGCTTCAGAGTTGAATGGTGCATAGCTGAATGACAATCTCATGCTGCTGCCAGCAGAGTCACAATAAATCCAACCAAAAGACAAGGCATAAATGAAATTCCACAAACAGATCACATACCTTGTAGTTCCTGCAAGAAGGGTTAAATGCATTTGTTCCACAGATAAACAGCGTATCCTCACTTCTTTTTAGAAGAACCTTAATAAAGTTATGACATTCATCCTGAAGAAAAATAATAAAAACTATTTCAACTACTGCATCTTGGGTATCTGTTTGTATTTTTACACCATGATATTTCATTGTCAGGTTTAAAATGAAATTGGCCGGTAGCCACTGTGATTTTCTGACCTTTATTTTGTCTGTGTTTAACTGACAATGAGCAAGTTGCAACTTGCAATTTATATTCTAGTGGTTTAAAAATTACAAAGAACTGAAGATACGACACTCACATTACAGCTCATATTTTCCTATTGTTCACATAGGTGAATTTTTGTTTGAAAGATGTTGCTTTACTCAAGACTGAATATGATGTTCTCATCTATGGTGCTGTCAGACAGCAGTATCACCACTATAATGTACTGGCATAAAGCATCTGTAACTATAAGGGGAAGTAGATGTGCAGAATCAAAGAGTATGTTTAATTATGTTACTACTTATGTTAGTCATAGGTTACAGCAAGGTGAAATTGGTGTGAGAAACAGTCCTTCTAACACCATACATTCTTTCTTTCTGATTCTTTACACAAACGTCTCAGTAAATTCCTGCAGGGAGATGGACAGCAGCCTTAAAACAATGGTAAGCAAAATCAGTACACTAAGCATTGAGTCCAAAACTCTCAATGCTTTAAGCATTTCAGGATATTACTGTGGCTTCTGTCGTAATATTTTATCACATTCGAAGTG
Source organism: Neopelma chrysocephalum (assembly GCF_003984885.1). Taxonomy (NCBI): domain Eukaryota; kingdom Metazoa; phylum Chordata; class Aves; order Passeriformes; family Pipridae; genus Neopelma; species Neopelma chrysocephalum. The sequence goes on along the minus strand of NW_020925422.1, from coordinate 1,308,138 downwards.
AATTATTTTTGCAAATTAAAGCCTTCGGTAAGTTGATGGAAAAAGCAATTACTGGCAAGAAGTGAATGCATGATCCATTCCACATCACAGACAGCATCCTGAGATAATAGTGAAGCATCTAAACTAAAGTAGCAGATGCAGACGAAATGAAAATTGCCTACCTTATGTTTTCCCTTCATTCTGCATGTGTCTACATCAGCTTGTCTAGATTTCCATGTCAATTTCTGCAAGGATCAAGAAAGAAATCAATTAGAACTCAGAGGTATTTTGCATTTGATTTCAGAAGTAAAAGTCCCTTAGGAGGGACTAGCTGTTGAACATATATTTATTGAAAGTTTTCTACACTCTTTCTCCTTTCTACACTCATTCACCACAACAATGAAAGATCAGTGATGTGGAGCATCACTTAATTTTGTTTTGCCATCTATTTATTAGATTGGAATCCTATCCCTCTTTTTTTAAGCCTAAATCAACAGAACTTAACAAGAGGTCAACTTCGAGAAACGTGGATTTTTCTTAAAAGTACTAGATGCTCTCTTCCTTTAAACTTATATTGCTCTGCAAATCAGAATAAACATTTATGGACTATGAACCTTTAATGGATTCTAAATGAAATATGTACTATGGAAGACAACATTTTAGATCAGCAAAGAAATCAAATTCAGGTAATTCTTATCAGTTCAGTTCAGCTGGCAGGCTCAGAAAGCCCTCCACCTACCAAGACACTGCTGACTTTAACTGCTAACACTCTCTCTAGAATACTGCAGGCAAATTCCACCCTGGACTTTTTTGCGATGAGTTTCAGGAATGGCCAAATGTGGATGGTTCATTAATTATAATAAAACTTTGGTTAAAATCATATGGCCTAAGACACTATCACCTTAGACACTATTGCCACAGTAGTTCTGACAGTGTTTCTGATAAGTAAACTGTGTATTCATGAAGGGCTCCAAGACGAAAGAGTAACCATAAACATAAATGTTTATTTCAACTAAAAGCCTGTGCCCTCACTCTTCGATGAGTAACTGGGCATAAGTTCATCTTCAGCATCATTCATCGTTATAATGAAGCACTGTCCTCTTTCTGCAGTGGAATTCATCCAGTGCCCAAATTCGTATGAGCTTCTGCTGGACCAAGCCTGTGTTTGGTACACATTACACAATATGACTGCAATGCAAAGGAGCTGAAGGGAGATTATTTTCAGTATGTTCACGTTAATATACGGTATGTAACATACAATATGGTAATGCAGGCAAAGCTCTTCCTAGTTTGAATGTAACTTCCCATGGAGATAACGTGAACGCATCTACAAAGTGATGTTACAATAAGATTTTATTTAGTCAGTATTTCCATGAGTCAAAAAAATTTGTGTGCATGAAAATATGTAACTTGCTTTCTATGATGAAAGTTTCACTATACTTAATTGGGACAGTATAAATGTTATAGAAAACTGCTGCATATAAATTAATAGATGTTTGACAGATGTTCCATCAGGGACCTCACTGTATTTCAGTACAGATTGTTTAACAGCCCAGCTAAATCACTCATCAGAAATTCGCAGAGGACATGATTGCTCTTCTAGCTTTCCCCAGATTTGATTAGCAATGCCATCTTACTTGCTTATTACAGTTTTTATAGCAGCACTGGCAAGTTCTTTGAAACAATGTCATCTTCCTATTTATTTGAAATTTGTCTAGTGTCCTTGGTTTCTGGATGATGATAAAAGCTACTTACTTTGCTAAAATAAATTTCTTCTGTATGTGATGTGTCCATATCAACAGTATAAATATGGTCCCTGCAAACAAAGGCAAACGAATACAAAGTCAAATGTAGTAGTCAGACAGTTTATCTTCTGTAAGAGAGCTATCTATTACAAGATAATCCATAATACATTTTTAAAAAAATCACAGGTCTTATGAGGAAACATTACTGGCAGCATAGCTTCCTTCTCCCAGAAAAGCACTTTTGCATATAAACTGTTTGCCTTTGCATTAAGGAGAAAAAAAGAAAAATGCTACCAAACTTCAAAGTAAGATTCTTTCCCAAAAGCAATTATTTGAACAAATGAGATTTGGGAAAGTAGATGAGTCTCATATGATTTCTGTTCTATCAGTCCTACAGCAGATGCCATAATCTAGCATGCAGATGTTTTCTGTATCCTGAAATCAGCTGCAATAGCTCTTGGGCAGCCTTTGTCAGATTCCTGTGCTAGCAGTCACTGTGTCACATTTAGCCATTCAGGGTTAAAAAGAGGTTAATGCTTCTTTCTTTCTTTTTTTCTTTTTTTTTTTCCTTTTTAATTATGTGTCTAACCTCAGCTGTTATATTTTGATTGACAATATGGTAGACAAAAGGCTGACAGCCACAAAACCATTCCCAGAAATCATTCTTCTCTTCACACACTGCTGGCCAAACTAAACTGTAAAATACTTTTCTGAAAAAAAGTTCTTTTTTTTTTTTTTTCTCGCATTTACTCTTCTGTTTTCCTGAGAACCTCTCCCACTCTAAAATTAACCGCCAATCTCTTCTTGGAAAGAGGAAATAGACTCAGGTACTCAGGTAAAGAGATATTTTTAAGTATTCTCCTCTGTGTAAGCCGAGAACAAAGACAGCTCTGTATGGAAACCAAAATTTGAAAAAACCCACCAACCCACAATGCTGTAGTAACGAGCACATCAAACTGGGACTAACCATCTCATTTTTCCGTGAAATAACATTGGCTTTTTTCAACATGCAGGAAGCTGCGCAGCTGAACCACGATCCGCAGCGTTTGAGGGGTCTGTTGAAAGCAGGATACGGGCTGTTTCCATTTTAGAAATCCCTGCTCTCAAGGTTAGCTTTGTTTTATTGGGTTTCGGGGAAACAGTACTAGTCTCTTAAATAAAGCAAACACAAAATACTGATGTAAGAGAAACAAGCAAAACTTCTCTCAGGTGGAGAAAGAGGCAGCACTGGTGTGGGGAAGTGGTGTTTAAAAATTTGTCTGCTATGGACCTTTGCTTTGTAAGATGCCAAATTGAAGAGTTGTGGGTTTTCTTCTCCTCCAGACTGTAAAACTAGAGCTGTCATTTTCTTCCAATATTGGTTTAATGCTTCAGTTTATTATTTACCTGACTTTAGTGACAGAGCAGTGGTCAGTGTTGGTGCTGTACTAAAATTACCTACTAGCATGATATCATCTTCACAGATTATGGCACAGTTCTCTCTTTATGTACATTGCTCTCTGTTGCTGTCACTCCTGCTATATAAAAAGTGGCGAAAAAAATCTCTTGAATTGTAAATGAGGTGCTGGTGGACCTCTAAAAACCTTCTTCCAGCACAGCTCTTGATTTTAATCATCAGTCTTGCTTTCCAGTGGTTACAATCTTTTCATTTTCAACAAGACAATTAGAAAATACAGTGGTGGTAATCAAAAAGAGTAGAGTTATTTAGTTCCACTCTCAATAAAACAGCTTTCAGAAGACTTATTTTTGGTTCAAGAAACAGTTCAAAGAAAACTCAGATGCTAAGTTATGGGATTGAAAGAGGGTTAGCATCAGGAAAATTACATATAATTTTCTCATGCCGAATGTGAAACATAGTTGCTAACAGTGCCAGGAGAGAGCTAAAGAGCTGTCAAATTCGGAGGAGGACCAGCTAACCACAGACAATGTGGGATTGTTCTTGCCCTCCTTTTCCCACTGCTGCCCAACTCCTTCTATCTACTAGCTGTGGTATGTGTACAGCTTACTGCTAATTAAGTTATTCTAACACAAATTTACTTAATCCTAGAGCTTCCGTTTTTCCCACCTCCAGTGAGCAGAACCGAGTTTTGTTGCCATGGCATAATCTTGTCGAGGAAGGGAATTTAAATAATGCCACCGGCTGTGCTTGACCCTTGGCCACTCAGTGCATCGTCTGGAAACATGTAACTGCAAATGAGGAGGGAGCCATCCCATCCTGATGCTCCAAGATCTGTTTTGTACAACACATGAGGGGTGGCAGATAACATGAACAAAAGCTGGCACTGCATGAGACAATGGGAGGAGGAGACCTAGCAAACTTAGAAAAGGGGGTGTGGGCGTGGGAGTGAGCGAGTGCGAGTGAGATGGTGAGGGAGTACCCTTCCCACGAGAAAAAGAGAAAACAGAGCTGGTCGTTTGCAGACTGCAAGCCAGATATTCAAACAGTAAGGCTTCATGGCCTTTGGCTGAGTTATTCTGATTTATATTGGTTGGGTATCTCTGCCTGATAACGTGAAATAAAGCCTTTCTGAAGTGACACAAAATTTTACTTGGTAATAGCTAATACTGGAGTCACGTATCCCATACAATAAAATAAGCAACTGACAGAAATTTTGCTCTACATCAGCTGCTCACTAATAAAATGTTAGCAATTCTCAAATCTGAGTTAGCCTCTCTGGTGCACAGAAACTGTCTGCAAAAATCAACACTGGATTTTCTAAAACAAGCAAACAACAAAACCCAACCTAAACACAACAGTCCTAAAATAAATACTCTCAATATTTAATCATTTGTTTTGATTGCTTTTCAGATAATTGAGTACAAACATAAACTTAGCATAGCTATATTTCAATGTCTAAAAAAACCATGAAAGCAACATCTGATATAACAGCCAAGTGATTTATGTTAGCTACAGTTTTCAATGAATCTTATTACAAAACTCTTTGAGAAACACCTTTGATTGTGTACAGATTTGCTTTCAGTCTCTAATTTACTACTGCCTCTGAAGGAGATGCGGTATTTGAATTAAAAACTTTGAATCACCCTAGATACTGAAGGATGACTAATTTTCTGAAGTTTATTACTTAAAGATAAAAATGACCTTCGAATTTTAACTTGTATTGCATATGCTTCTCAGCTCAAGAGAGCTGAGTAACTTTATTCAGTTACACACAGATGGGGAAAAGAATATGTCAAAGGGTTTTTGAATTACCAAAGGAAAAGAACTGTAAGAAGATTTTTTACATGCTTGCATAAGCACAGAACAGACAAGGTCTTTATTCTTTTTTGTAGGTCACAAGACCCTAGTAGTATATAAGAACCTCATTGTAGCAAGTTGTTTTATACAAATACGTAAAAATGCATATTCATATACTAGTACACATGCTGTCCCCCAAATATTAGCATTCTTTATATAATTTGTGCATGCAGTAGTTTCATGTCCCAAAACTGTTTATCTGGGTTTTCCCATTGTAATGCCAGTTGCTTGGGCACTGCAACACTCTAATTGTGTCAATCGCAGTCTGGGAATAAACTATGAAAACAGCAGAGTAAAATCCACAACGCAGATTTACCACCATCTCACTGCAAACGATTTTCTCATTTAAAGGGAAACAAATAAGGAAAGCAAAGGGAGCTCAGCCATGAAAAGAAGGAAATCCTGCCACCACCTTTCAAATCTCTTTAGCTCTCTTCCCTGTCACACTCAATAATGACACTAAATGCAGCAAAAATACTGTCTCTGAGCTCAGGTAAAGCACAGGGCTCTGCCACTTGGTGCAGGGCTGCCCTCTCCTTGAGCCCTATAACCAACACCACCACAGTTCCTGTGGAAGGATACCTGCTCTTTGCCTGGACTTGATGAGAATGTTTGGCGTGAGTGAGAACCCTGAGCTCTGCCACCCAGACCCTGTGCAAAGTGGCATATGCAAGAAGCCTGAAGAAACTGCCATTAGGCCGTGCAGCTGCAATGGCTGAGTAAGGGAACAGTCAGAAGTGTATTCTTCTAGCAGCCAGGGACATGACTCTGAAAATGTCACTCAGTGACCGTACTGGTGTAACACAACTAATTACTTGGTGCTGCATGGAGATCCACAGGCAGATCTCCCCCACAAGATGCATCCGACCACCCAGAAGATGAGGAGTGGCTGTTTGAGAATAAAGCAAGGCAGCTCCTGGAGGCTGCCAAGGGCTTTGAGGACAGGGCTGGTGGTGAGAGGCTGCCTGCTCAGCAGCTGTTCCCTCTCACCTCCCGGCCATCCCACCCATCACTTCTCCCATCTGCAGCAACCGCCTGGCTCTCTGTGGCACATGCAGAAGGGTATGTATTCCTCCAATGGATGACCAGAAAACAGGCAGGAAACGAGCTGCTACTGGAAAGGCAGCTTGCAGGAAGGTCCCAAACAGGATCTGGGCCCAAGAGCTCTTAACCTGGACTACCCACCCTTGCTACTCTGGACCCATCTTGCACTCATTCTGCATCCCTCGTGTAATTCCCACCCTAAAATCCCCTCTGCTAGCAACAGGCAGGGAAATGAAGTGTTAATATCTGATCTGTGCCAGGTTGGCAGCTGTATAATGGGTGTAGCTCCACTGAGGCTGATAGTGCCAAGCTGAGCTATGCAAACTGAATGAGTGGCTCTATATGCAAATTTTATAATAAGACATGTGCTTGTGTTTGCACAGTATAGCTCTCAAAAAAAATCTGGACACTAAATTCAGTTAACCTTGCAGAAGCATGTTGCTCCTTCTTTTTTTTGTCTTAAGACAAAAAATCATGCCTAAACCAGCAAAATTACATTTAATATCATCATCATGGCTAGGCTTCGCGAACGAAGATTTGGGAAGGGCTCTACCCATTTTTCATGCAAGCGCGTTGGTGGCTAAAAAGGCCAATACGAGAAAGGCAAGTCCGGTTGCAAAAGACACAGCAGAAAGACTCCTTAGATGGTATATTCTGCAAGGTTTACATTTAATAAGGCTTATCAAAAAGTGCATTTGTGCACCAGCAAAATCATTCTCTAAAATTATCAGTATTGGTGAGCACATGCAAATTTAAAGGATGAGGACAGACTTGCTCCTCCATGGGACTAAGAAATTTCTCTGGCATCTTCCCTGTTGCAGGACTCAAGGGGAGGCAGAAGTCTGTAGTCTTGAAACACAGGTGTAGCTTGTCACAAAACTGAACTTTAGCTGACCAACTAACAAGGTTTCCAATATGTCTTACTAATTACTTGCAAAGCTCTCTCTCAGTGTAAGAAAATCCTAAAAATAATGTGTCCATCAGAGAAGAACTCAGAACATTCCTCGTCTTCTCCTTCCTCCTCTTAAAGCAGTAAGGGTGGGGCATCAAAGAAGGAGACTACTGACCTAGCAGCAACATAGAGCGTCCTGTTCATGACCATAACAAGCTGGATGTCCAGCCGGTGCCTCTGTGTGGTGTTCCGCCCTGGTTTGTGACCCACAAACACCGGATACTGTCTTGTATCTGTAGGAAGGAAAAAAAGTCAACAGGGTCAAAAGAGGATAACAAACTGAAATGGTGCTAACATGGGTTATGGGCCCAGCTATAGGAGAAATCTGTGGCTTCTGTTCTGTCCTGGAAACACAGCCTGGGTTTGGAAGGCAAAAGCATAGGGAGCTGGAGAGTTCTTCAAGGTCACAGTCTCTGCAGCTGCAAAGGAAAAAGTCATCACCTTTGTAGAAGACAAAAACTGTGAATTTTGTTTAAGCATAAAGCTGCTCTGGAGCTCTTGGCACACAGGTAATGGCTCTCTCTCACAGTTTTTCTTTCACTGCTTGCAGAGCTCAAATGCTTGCTCCTGGCTGCCAAAGTGTGTCTAGCAGGACAAAGCTGTTCCACAGTGGCCCATCAATCACCACAATGACTGGACTGGTAGTGGCTAAAGCAAAAGACTTGGCTCTCCTTGGTTCAGACTGCCAGTTCCCTGGGTTTTCTACAGGATTGGACTGCCATCATACAACAGCTGCAGGGATTTCTGAGAAACAGTGAGAATTCACCACTTGAGTTTTATGAAATGAAAGTCACCACTTATTATTCTGGCAACCAGTCTGATACGCCAGTTCTTCTGGCAACTAGACAACAATATTGACTGGAAGGCCTACACTGAGCTTATGCTATCAACAAGTCAGCTTTCCCCCTCACTCTATCAGTCAGCAAGAGCATTTATGGACTATTCCCATGATGTTTTTTCATGAGTATTCGTCATACACGGAGTGTGTCACTGCTCCCCAGATGATCGGTGTGTACAACCTATAACAACAGTGGCCACTTTACAGTTAGACTTATATGTATACATCATCATGACATCTACATGCACAAACCAGGGAGCTAATTAAGTAAATAAAATCAGAAAAGAAAGGAGGAAGATAGTCCTCTGACAAGCATCATCATCAGTGCAGAACTGCTGCAAGTGCGTGTTATACAGAGCTGACTACCACCTAGCTACGCCTGAGCCTTTTTTCCCATAAATACGCTCTCCCAAAAACCTGCATTTGTTTGAGGAAGTCTATTTCTTCAGAAACTCACCCACTACTTTAGTGTTCTCTACTATTGTCTTCTAAAAGTATTGCACCTGTTAAGCTTGGTCAAAATATTGATTCACAGCATGGCTTCAGCTAAATACCTGGAAGTGCCATGTGTCAGAAAGCCTGTGATAAAACTGGACAGAAACAGGAACTTCTCTCCAAACCAGATGCTGAGAACTCTTGAAGAAACAAAGTAAAACAGCATGCAGGATTTATGCTCAGAAGCTTAATTCTTCTGACCACGTCCTACAAGCAAAATGCCAAGATTAACTGTCAGGCTGTTTTCTATCCAGTAATGTTTCCTCTGCAACTCAGGGATCTAGCACGAGCAGGGGGCCTGTATGTTCATGTGCATCTCAGTATGCCATGCTGCAGTGGACAAAGTTATCCCACATTCTATTTCTCCAAAAGGATCAAGGCTGGCTATTTGTACATTAGCATGAATGATTAGCCCCACCCTTCTGGAGCGAGAAAATATTGGTGCTGAAGACTCAGTGGTCAATCTAGACACTAGGGGTTTCAGTGGGGCTGGCTTCAGAACGGTTCTTCCCTGTTCTTCTATCCCAGATGTCTATTAGCATTTGCAGAACATCAGGTGCGCTCTGGAGTCTTGTCTTTCAGGTGGTGTTACACAAATTTATGGGTGCCAAGGCCATCCCTGAGCACAGTAAACAAGGACAATCAAGATTCACTTTAAAGTCAAATTCCTGACCAAACTTAGGCCTAAACACAAGCTTGCTCTTGGCTGAGTTGCTACTCCCCAGGATACTTTTAGAGGCCCAGATCCTGAAGATTTTCTTTAAAACATACAAAACCCTGGGAATCAGTTAAGCTAAGCCTGATGTGCAATGTGAAATTCTGTGAAATGCACAGAAAGTTCTCCACCTGTTTAGCCAACAAATCTCAATATGACTTGCAGCTGTTGGTGTTACCCTATGTTTTGGAGAGTTTGCCAATCTCTGCTGGTAAGAAAGGAGGGAGCTCCTGTGAAGGAGATATTTTGTCTTGATTTGGTTTTTAGCTACATTTCTAGCTTAGAAAAAAATGCCTAATGCTTAAGCAGAACTTAATGAAGTACATTCAATTATTTGTATTAGATCAACAAACAATAAGACCACGTGAAATATCATGTTCCTATATTAGTATCCGAGAATTTAAATTGGCTGATCTGGCAGAAATCAAGAAAAACAGCTTTATTCACTGCAACTGTGATAAAATAATGTTGAAGTCCCCTGATCAGTATTAAATGAAGTTGTCTGTCCCCTTATACTTACAGTTGCCATGCGAAATACTGATAGGCTCAGAATCTTCTGGGAAACCAGCCCCAGCAAAGTGTAGCAGTATGAAATATAGCAGCAAGGCTTCTGACCTCATAGTAGTTCAGCTGTGAGGCTTCACTTCTTCACTTCACCCTGTGGAAGACAAACAAGAATTTAAGCACCTTCTGTTGAATCAGTTTTAAAAGAGTCAATGAAAAGTAGAGGGAGCTTTTCCTCTCCTCAAGCCTCTCACTGTACCTGAGGATGCATGTTGTGTTTCTAAGTGGAAACAGCCCTACTAGGTCAGTTCTTCTTTAGCCCATGCTCCAGGAGTGCCACATCTTACCCAAGGATAGACTTAAGTCTATCTGTGTGTTGCAAAGAATTTGTCACCTCTGCTGCTTATATGCAATAAAGACACTTCATCCCCTGCACTGATCGACAGCTGACAAGAGTTTTCCAAGAAATATTTTATTTTCCCCTTTGGTTTACAAAATTAGATGATGACAAGATGACACACACCATAAATAAAAAATCCCACAGTACATTATTCTGGTTAAAAGGAGATTAAGGGTTATACTATGGGACTAATTCATACCCTGCAGAGCTGTGAATCAAGTGAAGAAACGCTGAGAGAACTTGATGGAGCACGCAGAACATGTCATTGGGTTTTACTATAAAAATATGTACCCATAAATTTAGGTGCTGCAAAACCAATACTCCAATTTGTGATAAAATAAGGGAGAAAAGAACCGTCCAAACCCAGCATTTTTTCCCCTGTGTTCCACTGACGCATTCATTCATTCACATTTCATGTACAAAAATATCCCTAAATCTTGAAGATAAAAGGAACCACTGGGGCCTTTGGATACAGTGAAAGAAAACAGCACATAATACAGTAAATAGTTCATAATTCCCAGGCAAATTTCACAGAGACATTGATCTGCAGGGGAAATCAGTGCAAAAGTGGGGTTTTCTTTTCATCCCTTCCACAGTTTCAAACCTTTGATGCTGCCTGCCAAAGATTCCTTTTGAACAAAGCTATTTTACAGTAGTCTGTCAGTCATTCAAGATTTATGGGCAGAAAGTCAAACTTCATAACCTACATAGTCTTTGAAACTTAATTTGGCAAACAAAGTGCTAACTTGCCCTTCTGCAACACTATATAATATTAGATACCTACGTCTCCTTTCCTGATGCCAAAAAAAGCATTAACAAGTCTTGAGTGTTGGATTGTCATTTGTAATTTCACAGACACGGCTGATTCCTCATTTTTTAACCAATTGAAAAATGTCACAATAATTAATTTGCCTCATCAGATATTTGCTTTCAAATAAAATTTTAGTTCCTATAAATGTATTGGAACAAGGGCTCTGTTGCAGGGTGGTAGAGTCCATAAGGACTAGTGATTTATTATACCCTGTGTTAGCCTATTATTATTTCAACACACAAATTGGAAATCTGGCTGATTCTCTATTTCTATTAACAAAATAACTGAGAGACAGAGTTAGACTGAGACTGGGGAAAAAAAATGTAAGGCAATGACTGACATCTTAACTGAACAAAGTGTCAGATGGATGGCAAAGGATAAAAATAGCAAGAATAAATGCGACACAATGCAGACACAGTCTATTATACCTTATAGGAGAATGCATACTAGAAGATAGTACATACAAGCCCCAAGAGAAGCATTTCAATCTAGCACTGGTTAGGCCAATAGCTGTGTATGATTACTGACACAGCTATGTCTGCCTGGAAACACCTTTCTCTGCCCGATTCCTCCATTTGTCTCTTTAGTCACCTCTTACATTTTCTCTTGACTGCTAGCTCTCTGGGGTAGGAACTGTTTCTTTCTATTTGTTGTCATTTGGGGCCCTTAGGAATGCCCAAAGTAGAAATAAGCAGCAGAAGTAAATAGCACGCTTGGAAACACAGTTTCCCTCAATAAGTGTTAATTAAAAGTAAGATATGCACATTAAAGGGGCTTATTCCTTTAACTCTATGTCATTTTTTCAAAATGTCACTTTGCTGCTCAAAACATTTTGCCCCTATAAGCACACTGCAAAGTGACAAAACAAAGTACCTTAATACATAAATAGATTGAAATTCTTTCCTCCTTGAAATTCCTACAATCCAATGCAGAAATCTTTTCTGAAATGCACATGAGGAACAACTGTTTAATGGGAAGAACTTATCAAGCAATCCAAATCTTCCACTTAAACTGTATTCACGTACAGTATTAGTCTGTAGGCCGACAATTCAAACTGCTTGGCCCACAATGAGACTCTGGAGCATAAGAATAGCTGCTTTCTGTTACTCCCTATCAGCACATAATCCACTATCTAACAATGTGTGTGTGCTGTGAGGAAAGCATCACAGTACTGCAGACATAACTCTGCCACTCCCCTTTAGAGCTTGAAAAACTTTTCCCATGCGTGAGTCTGCACCATCACTCCCTACTTCTCATTCAGACATGTGTACTGGTCTATGCAAATATGTATGGGAGACAGCTTCCAGGAAAATCAACAGCGCCCAGCACACTTGCTTTGTGATTTCATGTGCATGCTATTGGGTCAGATCTGTTTTCTTTTACCTGGCAAATGAACTGACATAACTTGGTAGGTTTTTAAGCACATGAAATTCTCTGTCATTCTTAAGGGGATTTTTCTGGGCAAGAAAAGAGGGAGAAGAGAGAAAAAAGAATAACTCTGTTGCTCTAGTGCCAACATAATTGTTCAAATTCACACAAAGTACATGCAAAATGTCTACTTTGATCTGTTAATGATTCGAGTAGATGACACATATTTATCAATGCCTGTGCCAATAAATCAACACTGAGGAGGAGAACTCCAATTGCACCTAAAGGCAGCTTTTCACTCAGAGGTAATGATTCAAACATATTGTTACTTTTGCAGTTCTTACAAAGGTGGAACAAGCCATACCGGTTCAGTGGAATTTCAGAAAAGTGCTGATTCGAGAAGGTCACACTTATTTTTGGTACAATTTTCCCTCTGGTTGGGCCCCTGGGAGTGATGCAAATGTTCTCGATTGCAACTATGCTGCAAATACTTTCTAATCAAAAGCGAACGCAGTGTCTGATGAAGCACGAGCAGTCAGGCAATGATGCAAAGCACGTACAGGCACTGTCTCCAAATTAAAGTTTTGCAAACATCAATGGAGAACTCCCCACCTTCCATGGAGAGATCTGAACTGCAGTTCAGTCTGGCCTGCATTAAGCCATACTGGTTGAGAGAGAACTGGTTCTGAGAACTCCAGTTCTCCCTGTTCAGAACATTACTACTAGTAATGTTCTAACATGGTTACTACTCTTCTTGAAAGAAGCTAGTGATGACAAGAAGAGTGAGTTTTGGTGGTCTTTTATGACCAAGCATGCTATTAAAATACAGCCATGCAAACGTTTAAGGGCATATTTTATAATCTATGTCTAATGCAATGACTTGTAGCCATTGAGTTGGCAGAGTAGATTAGATTTCTTCCAAGGTTCAAAAAACCCACAAATAACCTGCTTTTTACATTCCTATGACCAATGTAAATACAACTTTATACTTTGGTGCTGGTGCTCTGATTCTTCTTTCTGAAGCCGATGGTTTCAAATACCTATGTAAGACATCTTGTTGTGGCTACTTCTGTGCTTCCCTCCTTTTTTCATATTATATTTAATTATAAATGAACCATATGATCACTTAATGTATATAGAAATAAAAGGTTTCTCTTTTTGTACACTTCAGCCGAAAGATGAACCACTTCTAAGTAGGATGTTTAGATACTAGTGCAATAAGTTGCTATTACTATTATTTTTACTTATTCAGAGTCTATGTATATATATACATATTCATATCCATATATCACCCACATATAAACGCTGGATTTAGGGTCATTTAATTTTGTAAAATTCATGCTGTTGGCATGAAGGAGTTTCTGAAGCTAAGAAAGTAATGATCATTTCAAAACATGTAGAAAAGTCTGATATTTCTGTGCCAAGCGCTTTCCACTATGGCTATCTAAGGCTATCCAAGCCAGCAAGAAGCCATCATGATAAGCTCTGCTTTTTGCTGCCTGATATTTTTAGCATTTACAACAGTCTGGGTGGAAGTGCACATAGAATAGCTGCTTGGCCAAGGAATTCATTATGTGGCTTCTGCCATAATACTGCAGTAACCAGGTTATTTTATCTATGGCTTTTAAGTTCCAGAACGGTTATACAAATCCAATGAAAAATCTAAACGGAAGAGCGAACTTCCTGGTAAACTCCATAAAAGTGCAAGGCCAGATTTGATCTTGAGATCAAATTTAACAGCAACAGCAATGACTGCGTACACATCTCTTCCATATTAGAAAATCTCCTGTGTTGTTGCTTTGGCCTCATTGTATGTACAGCTAATCCCAGCGTAACTCCAAGCAAAATCAAAGTATGCAACCATGTCAGAATTTTTCCATGGCGTAGTAAGCCTGCTCAGTAATAGGCAGGTCTTGTTATATTCACTTTTTACAAACCTTCTTTTCACCATGATGGGTTGTGTTCATACACGGCAGCTGCATTTTGATCCACAAATTATGAAGCTTAATGTGAGAATTACCAGACAAAATTTAATGGTTTGTGTTATGCATGAAGCAGGACCAGAAACCCTATCAGCCCTAAAAGTCTATGACTGCCTCAAACAAGCTCTTTTGTTTCTACAAACATGTAGAATTAACTTATTCTTCAAAAAGACAGTCTAGTAAGAAGGAACAGCATTTAACCAAATAGTGAGGAAATTAAAAAGTAAAGCCGGATGAATTTGAACTCCTACATAAGGAAAAAATACATGACCGGCAAAGCAGTAGCTTTATGTGAACTGGTCCTGGAAACACTCAGCAAATAGCCCCTAGAGTCACATGCAGCAAAAACAAAAGTACCATTAAAAAACAGGGAAGAAACCAATTTGAGTTGCATAACAGAGGTAAAAAGATTGGAGATTCTCCTGTGGTAAGAGCTTTAAAGGCACACAAGTGATTTAGGAACCCAAGTCCTACTTAAGTGTCTAATCAAAAGAAACTTACAGAGCAAGATCTACCCCCATAAAAAAAACACGTATTGATCTATACAGCACATGCTTTGCTGTGCTGAAGGCAGAGTGCAGAAACCAGTTGGCCAACCTGACTGCTGCTTCCTGCTATGGTACTGATTTGCCATTAGATGCTGGCAAGTATCCTTCAACTCCTTTGGCTAAGCCTTTGGAAATCTCTGAGTGGAAAACACCGTTAGTTCTATTTATCCCTTTAAATTCACAGTTCCTAGAAAGTGAAAGACAAGAGTTCTGTACAAGTCAGAGGAAGGAATTAGGAATAATGCAACAACAAAAACAAAAAGAGAGGAATACAACCTGAAGGCTGCAGCTTCTGGAGAATGAGTAAAGTTAGGCCAGCACAGCAGAGCTGTTCAGAAGAGCGTCCTTTGTCTATGCCTGTCTGGGTTGTGGGTTAGCTGCTGCTCAGCCACCTCGCATGGCTGCACCAGGCAGCAGAAGGGATCATAAAAAATGCCCACGTTGAGTGGTGCCAAGGGGATCAGACAGATGTGAGCAAACAGGAGATCAGTGAGTGCTTGGGGAGCTCAAGAGAGTTGAAACACAAGTGGCTATCAGCAAGACACAGCACGGAGTGCCAGACATTACAACAGAATTGGCACATGTCAGGACATTGCCTAGGATGGACAGCTTTTCTGCCTGTGTTGCCCTTTCTCTACTGATTGCTGCTCAGTCACCTGAATGGTGGTGCAGGTGGCCACAGAGACTTAATGCCTCACCACCAACTTCCAACATCTTTTTGTGACTGATGATGCAGTCATCATTTGTCTTTCCTCTCCTGCTCCTGTTGTCTCTACAGCTGGCCATTCACTTCATGTGGCCAAAAAAGCACTCTAAGCACTCCAGGTGGCTGGCCCTTATGCCAGACAGGCTGGCGCATGAACACATTGGGGTAATCACCTGCACTCCTTCAGATCTCATGATAAGAAGGAGTTGCTCCTGAACGCTGGTGAGGGGAGAAAGGCAGTGCCCAAGGGAAGCCCCCACCTGCCTGGCAACACTGTTGCCCCTAAATTATGTGTATAAAGCACACTCTCTCTCATCTTTGGTGTGTATCAAAAAGTTCTCACTGACTGTAAGAGGACTGCATGGGTACCCTCTGGTATACACGCTTTACTGGCACTTAATTGGATTCAGTACTGCTTACTCATTGCCCAGCTGCTGTGGGCTGCATGCCAGGCATGACGATTAAGCCCAAGGGAAAGATTCCAATGAGAGTGATTTTGCCTCATATAGTAAGCAACAGCATCTACCTTCATTAAAAAGAATAATACAAACTTCATTGCTAGTTTGATGAAACACAGATACATGGACCATGCAGATTTTCCCACCAAAACTTGCAAAAGTGCAGTCTAAAATAAAATTTTAGCCAAAATACAAAGTATTTTCATGCAAGTTTCAAGGGTACTCGCTTATTTTGTTCAGGTTTGTGCAAACCTGAGTCAATACCAGCTTTCCTCTCCCCTTGTTTGCACCTTGACAAGGCCATACCTCATGCACAATAATGTCAGCTATGATACGTAACATCACTACCTCTTGCCTCAGTAAGTGACAAACTGAAAAGATTTGGACAACCCCCAGACAGCAGTGATGAGCCTCGGCCTGTCGAATGGTAGTAGCAGGTGTCAAGTCAGTAGGCAAAACTCAGCATGCTTAATACTGGCAACCTGCCCTGTCAAGATCCACATTGCTGCTTCATCCAGCACAGCGCAAAAGGAAAATGTAAAGAACAAATGGAGGCCTAAATAGACAAAACCTTCTGCTGACCCGAGTGAGACATCCCTGATAACTGCAGCGTTAATAGGATGCTGCTGTTCAGAGAGGGAACTGTCAGATGGAAGATGAACATCTCCCAGATGGAATTAGAAGCATCTCAGGCCTATCGATTTTGGTTGTAACCTTTACAGTAAACAGTCCACGGGGGCCTCATCAGCCACCTGTTCAGTGATATTTGCATTGAAATATAGAGCCAACACAAATGAGAAAATGGCCACAGTTCCTCGCTAAAGCATCTGCTCTAGCAAGATGCATCTATCTGTGCATCACCAGTAGCAGTAAAGGTAAGGTTTTAAAGAAAGGGGTAATGCAGTGGCCCTAGCTCTCTCACATGGCACTGGAACAATGAATGCTCCATTTGTCATGATGCTGATAGTGGTGGTAGTGGTATTATATCATGCAATATTTCACTTTCTAATAATTGCTCAGTTTTATACTGAAATCAGACTTGCCAAAACTGGGAGGAAAGCCATCTGTGCCTGAAGGAGGACTGCCAGAAACATTTGCAATTTTATTTTGGGGCTATAAACCTGCAAAATGGAACAAAAGCAATGCCTAAATAACCTCTTTCACTCAACACCCCCAATCATACAGAGCAACAGACCTAACTCTGGAACAGCTTGGTCAGTCATTACAAAGATGTCTTTATTATTTTTAAAAGCCTCACTCATTTAAGAGATAAAAATAGGTCTATTGATTATTTGCGGAACTTCAGCAAAACTATGTCAAGATTCTGAATTGATTTAAGAGCTAAATGTAGCAATCACTGCCTTTTGACAGTAGAGAACACCATCTCTAATACATACTTGGCTGTTTCATCTCAGCATTCTTAATAGAAAACAGATACACTAGTAGCAACACCATTACTCTCTCCAGCTCTCATTTTGCCTGGGAAATATCAGTGCCAGTCAACTGACCTTCAATTCCCTTATCTGATGGATGGAATAAAAATTACGTAGCTGCAGGTGACCCAAAGCTGTAAAGTGTCCTCCCTTTGTTTTCTTCTCCTTTTGGACAACAAAGGTAAAAAACAAACTCTGGTACGTTTTTCACAAAAATATTTACAAATGTCACTGATTAAAAGTTTGACACAGCCCTGCAGACGTTGTCTCAGCTGCCACATGCCTGCTTGTAAACATAGCATTAGGATCAGGTAGTAATCTTGATCAACTCTCACAGCTCAGCCAATTCAGTTTCCCGCAGATACTTAGCATTTGCTTCCTTTCACTGCTAGTACATACTTATATGGATTGCAGCCCTTCTTCACCCTCTATCCAGGAGGAAAAGCTTATTTTCCAGCCTTTTTACATCAGCATAACAGATCAGATTGATATATATAACGGCATAGGTTACCTCTGAAGAAAAAGTTAGGATCTATACAACACTGCAAGGACACATAGCGATAGGACAAGGGGGAATGGCTTCAAACTGTTACCCAGTGTGATTGTGGATGCCCCATCCCTGGAAGTGTTCAAGACCAGGCTGGATGGGACTTTGAGCGACCTGATACAGTGGAAGCTGTCCCTGCCTATGGCAGGGGGGTTGAAATGAGACAATCTTTAAGGTCCCTTCCAACTCAAACCATTAAATGATTGTATTATTTTAATATCACTCTGTTTAACGCTTAATATAATCACAAATATTCTCCTTTGCTTTTTATTAATGCAAGAAACATTCAAGCACTTAAATATGAACCCTGGCTGTATTCTTCAGGACTCTTGTCCCATTCATCTGAAATTAAAGTG
Organism: Neopelma chrysocephalum; assembly: GCF_003984885.1. Taxonomy (NCBI): domain Eukaryota; kingdom Metazoa; phylum Chordata; class Aves; order Passeriformes; family Pipridae; genus Neopelma; species Neopelma chrysocephalum. The sequence goes on along the minus strand of NW_020925422.1, from coordinate 1,290,001 downwards.
TCCATGCTTTAATGCGATCTTCACATTTAAGTCAGCTGTTAGTCAGAGCACACTGCTTAGCTGTTGTGCAATTTGGCCAGTTCTGTCCCTAAAGCCACTTAAGTAAAAATTGACTCATTAACCTGCCTTCATTTGAAATAGCAATTTTTGTCAAGGTATTTTTTCAAAAGGCACCAATCAACTTTGTTATGAAGTGTTTTGACACAAAGTGAAACTACATATCTACACTAAAATGTGAATGAAATCTATTGTAACACTGCAAATGCTCAAGAACAGACATTACCATTTATGTATTAATTATTCCAGCTACCATAGTACCCAAAAATACTTTACCCTGACAGTCACTTCTGGAGAGTCCACCATTTGTTCCACAGTGAAGTAGTCCAGTCATGGCAGGAAAACTCAGGACAAATCTCAGCATTATATTCTGGGGAAGGATGCTCAGCACAAGGACACATAGATACACTGTAGTCAGGCAATCTGAGTACAATAGAAAGAAAAAAGGGGAAGGCGTTTCCTTCTGGAAACCTGGTGAACTCTTCAAGGTAAATTATGTTCGTCTGACAGATTTAAAAAAAAATTCAGATAAGCAAACAGTTCTCAATATGTATTTATAATTTTAGCCCCTAATTTGTTTATGAAATCAGTTTTGTCAGGTTTCTCTACACTTTAAAGAAAAGCATGAAGGAAAAGCATGAAATAGATTACTACTACAACAATGAAAATGTCCAAAAATGAAAAATGTCCACAAAACAAATGTAGTCCCTGAGGGAAAATTTTAAAATAGTTGTGGATAGACACGGGGGAAAAAACAGGAGACTCTGAGTACTAACAAAACAACAAAATTAAGCAGGAACATTGTCTCTTAGCACCACCTCGGAAATCTCTCTCCCTCAGACAACCATCCACTCACATGTGCCTATACCATCATAGACATCCACCCAAATTTAAAAGGCTCAGATATCAAAGGAAAGGTTTTCTTGTTGAAACTTTAGAGGAATTTCATAGATCTCTATCTTTCATGATTAGTCTTCATTGCTCAATGGTTTTTTGCTGGTATTTTTGGAAATCTGGAAGGAATAGAATAAATCTAACTCTGAGACAGAAAATCTATGTAGTTTGCTTTTCCTCTGAGATGAGCACAAGGCTTATCATAATCCTGCTCCTGCAGCTTGCTAGTAATTGCCAGATGCAAGTGGCAGACTCTGAGCTTTACTCTGCATAGATTCATGCCTAATAAATTTCCAAATTTTACATCATATATAATTCAAACAGCTTTATGGACAAGTTAATACAAGAAAGTACCCTATCCTCAAGAATGCCTTTCCGTAAAGAGATCACCTCAATAGGCCAACATGACATATTTTTCACTCTGCACTTCATTCCACCACTTCAGATTTATGAAGAAGACAGAAGGCCTAACAAGAAGTCAACAGACACTTAAGAAAAATCCTGTTTCTAGGATAGTGCTGAGACAAATGATACTTTTAACCTGGACATAAGATTAATTACTGTAATTCAGTGTCTTTTAAGGGAAAAGACTGAATGCAGATATAATCAATTAACCTCTGAATATAAAAATCACAATTTCTGTAACTAACAGAACAGTACAAGATAATTTTGATTACTGAGGGTCTATTATTGAGAGGAAACATGAAGTTTCTGATGTGAATGCATGGGCAAACTTAAAATTGAGGTGGTCTGGGTCACAAAAAATAAGAAGAGAGACTACAGTTAGTGATGAGCCCCTACACCACAGAAATACACTACTCCCTTCTCCTGACACACATTCACCCACATACTGAAGAATATAAGCATCCTTACACATTTGTTCACACCTGCTTTTTACCACAGCAAGAGGGAATTAGAGCAGCATAGAAAAGGAAGTCAAAGCAGTATTGACAAATGCCTGTAGTACAAATTACAAAAGCAGTTGCTCTGTTATTATTTGCTTTGCTTCTTTAGACAAGCTATGGAGAAAAAGGTTCAGTGCAGCAAGAGAGAACGAACCCACTGAGTATGACTGCCTGAATGGGGCATGACAGATGAGCTCCCTTGCAGATAGGAAAAGCCTCTAATCTGTTCTCTGGCTCATTGCTAGAGCAAGGCAAAGTCATTCTTTTCTTCTGAGGGAAATAACCTCTGCCTTTTCGATACCACGTGCAGGGTTTTGCAAAGGACAATCCAGACTGTCACCCAGATGAGACAGCAGCCTGTTTCCAGGTCCCACACCAGGGCAGGCTCAGTTATGCAGCTTAAAACCCCGAAGCAAGTCAAAGATGTTTCTATATTGCTTGTGCTTCCTATGGCTATTTTAGGAATGATTGGCTGCATTCAGGTTTCCACTACAAATAATGAGATACACAGGAAGAGAAGTCATTTTCATGGCACCAGCACACAGCTAATGACTGAAACTGAAAACATCACTTCTGATATTCCAGATTATTTTACAGCATTGAAAAAACCTACTCTGTGTGCAACAAACAGGATGTAGGCATCATCCCAGCAATGAAATAACGTCCACCAGCATCAGGACAGGAAGACTCTTGCTCTGGGGTTCATTGAAGAAAGTGTGACTCCAATCAAAATACTAAGGCTTTCTCAGACAACCGAAGACTTATTCCCAAACCTCCTCCTCTTCTCTCCCACATCCTGCAGCTTCATTCCATAATGGTGGGTGACACAGGAAAAGCAATGATTCATTAGCTGACTGCATCTAAGTGAATTCAGCAAAACTGCTTGACGGGTAGTCACAGACAGTTTTTAACCAGTCTGCCAGGTGTTTTTGAACCCCAAAGAATCCTTCCGAGCTTGTCTGACAGAACAGAAATTCCTGCGCAGGAACCAGGAAGAAGACTGCATAGCTGACAAACTGCTGCTGTTATTTCTTACTCTGCACTTCTGCTGCTTATGTGATTTATATCAAATGCTGCAGAGAGAGTTTCCTCTAACTCTAGGTTGGCCTCTATAATGTGGACAATAAAGGTGCCAGGAGCTGATCTACAGCCAACACCCAAATTCCTGCCAGCATTTGGAAGGGAAAAAATGCACAAAAGACATTAGTCCAGAAAATCAAATTATTCTTCAATGAAACTTAAGGCTGTATGCGTGGACTGTGCTGAACCCAGGAGAAAAGACTGAAGAGATGCAGGTAGACATCAAGGTGTGATGTTCTCAACTGGACTCCGATTCTGCAACCCCCTGTCAAGCCTTGCCCACATGTATGAACGATGTCTTACAGACTGCTTCCCCGTACCACAGGGCAGTAAGTCTCCAGCTTGCAGCACAGTCACACAGCAGTTACAAGTAAAGGGCATTGGCTTGTTTTTGTTTATGCCAGTGAAAATGCTGACACTGACATCTGCTAGATTGTGGAGCTCTGATTCCCACCAGACTTCAGAAAGACCTGTTGCTGCTCTACAGCTGGTACAATCACGGATGATGATGCTTTACCTATTTATAAGCCTTTCATTTACAGAGAATTGTATATATTTAATACTTGCATCCTAATAAAAGTATGCACACTTAGATGAAGACTCAGTTAAATTCTGCTAACTTTATATGGGTTTTGGGCAAAGTCTCCCATCTAATGTTAGGAAATGGAAATAACCACATCCAAATTTCCTGTGAAATATAATGTTATACCTAGTCTTTAAAAAGAAGAAATTCTTATTTTGGTTTGAATTTTTGCTTAGAGAAAGCAAATCAGATGGTCTTGATCATATTCCACACTATTTCTTCAAGTTAAAATTTTCCTGTGAGCAATTCAAAAGAGAATTATTCTTCTGTGGTAAACATCACTACATCAGCTTGAAGTAAAAGACATTCTTGACACATGAATGCCCCTATTTTCAACATATGCTTGTGAAAAAGTAAATTTTGCAGTGTCTATGTCCATATACATTGATAATTTCTGGTATTCTGAACAACAGAACCAATAATGCCTAAAGAGTGTACTGTGGTGGCTCAATAAATACAGTTTTTTTTGAAGACTTCACTCAGTGACTTGCTGTAAGAAAAAGATCTGAAGAACATCATTTCAGGCATTTCTCCTCTTCTGTAACTTTGAAAGAAAGAACTTAACCTACAAAATCTTTACTGGAAGCTCTGAGGGACCCTGGTATCTGATACCTGCATTACCTCAGGGTGGTCAGCAATAGTTTTTCCTAGACACCAGCCATAGAGGTACCTTGATGAGATAAACTGCCCAGAGCTTCTCCATGCTTTCACAAAAATTTCAGAGAGGAGAAGGACCCTTATTTAGTTCACTTACCAGTAAGCTTTACTTACTGCACGTGAAGTCAGAAACATGTCCAGCCCTGGAACACATGGCAGTCTGAGAACATGCTGAAGAAAATTTTGTTTAAAAAAACCGCAACACGCAAATATTGAGTATGTTCTCACATATTTAAAGCACTGGAGAAAAAAGGTGGGAATTCATCAATAATTTACCTCCTTGAATACTGGTGCCTACCACAACATGTAGAGGTAGTAAGCAATTTTTTTCCCTCAACAGATTACCATATCTTTTTTCACTGGCATCCTTAAAAGTATTACTTACTGTCCCAGGTAGGAAGAAACAACCTGCACAGGAGCATCTGTATGGAGAAGCATACAGACAGGAGGGGCAACACAAACCATGACCAGCAAGATGAAGTTGTAAACTGACAATGCTCCATGACAAACTGCTTTCATAAAGAATGGAAGAAATTTGTGAAACTGAAAACTCTGATGCCTCCATGATAAAGTCTGTGAGGAAAGCTTTCATGTTTCCTTTCTGAATCCTAAGGAGCTCCCCACATTCTCTTCCCTTCCTGGCACTTACATACAGGGTCTCTCTCTCATAAAAGGACTTGGCTTTCCTCATGCAAGAACAGATATGGCTTTCCTTAAACCAGAACAGATTCCTCCCCTTATTCACACACCCTTACGTTCCCCAAAAGCTGAGAACATTATTTCTGCTGCAAGCTCATGGGGACACATTGTATCTTCCCTCCTGTTTTGGACAGCTTAAAGAAGATTGCTCGTACTTCCCATAAATAAAAAACAGCACTTGATGGTCAAAGGATGACTAAACTTGGAATATATCTTTTAATGTATATTTTAATAAAGCTGACTTGTAACTTAATTTCTCTTAGCTCAATCCAGATAAGCTCTGAATGCAGGCATTAAACAGTAAAACCAGGATAGAGAGATGTGGTCACCTTCTCCCAGGAGTTGGGCAATTAAAAAGATGGAGAGCAAGCTCCTTGTTCCTGGAGCCCACCAGGCATATGCCTTCTTTTTACATCATGGAGACAGATCAACTGTCATGCTCTTTCTCAGCTGACAGAGCCAGGCACCCTCCCTTCCCCATACCTGCCAAGGATAACTGTTTCCCTCCGCCAGGAACAAAGCGCGTGTTCCCCAAGGGCAGGACACAGTCATCCAGAAGAATTTTGCCTGACTGGAAACGCAAATGAGGACAGAAATCTTTTGAGCACAACTTGCACTTCAGTCTCTTCTCTTGCTATGCACGCTTAGAAGGACACAAGGTCAAACATATGAGGACAAAAATACCAAGCCATGCATTGCCTGTAGGGTCCTCCTGCCTAGTTCTCAAGTAGGACTAACTGTACCACAACTGAACTAAAACACAAACTAACTAAAAAACCCTTTCATTTCCAATATGCCGTTTTTAAGGTATTTACAATGTAAACCTATACAAAAGGTATGCTCTCTTTTATGACAAGACTGCAATAAAGCAGCTCTAATTAGCAACACCAGATATGGTATCAGAGGTAAGACAGTTTTCAATGCAAGGATAAGAAACTTCTCCTTTGAGCTTATTCAGCAGCAAGTAGACATCCACCTTTCCTTCTCCTTATACCGTTTTTCTCTTTGCCTTTGCAAATCTGTACAATAGATGAATTGATGATTTCCTGCAATAGCAATATGATTACTGCTTGCTGCTTTGTCACAAATCAATCAATCACACATCATCTACAGTCAAACGACATCCTGCATCAGCTGAACAATGAAGTGCAATGCATAGTCCTATCAACACCATAATTTCTATCACTGGCTGGACCCTCCTATAAGCTAGAAGACTGTAACCTATTTTCTGTCTGCCTTTGTTGCAAAAATAAAGTTTGGGCTACAACTCACATGGCAAAAAACTGCTTGGGATTAAATCAGTGCTACCTATAGAAAGAAAAAATAAGTATCTTCACCATGAGAAAATACTACTGTACTGGAGCTCCTTTTGAATAATGTTTCCTCAATTTGTGTTTTATTCCAAGAATGCTTTGTGCTGTGCAATTTTTATTTTAAAAAAAGCCTTGTCTCAAGAAGTTTACAATCCATATAGACAACACACACATTTGTGAATAAATTTTGTTTTTTAATTTTCGCTGGTACAAGAAAAACTGTTCTGACCTGCAATTCTCATGATTCAAATATGTTAGTGGCCTTGTTCTTTCTCTAAGCAAACATTTGAGTTACTAAACTGCAAAAATATTGACAGTATTTCTATAGCATAACAGCATCCATAATCGACTTCCAACATCCCAAACTGCTCAGATCAACATTTTGGGCTGAAACAAATGCGTTCAATTGCTGGTCTCCATCCTAGTACCAAGTCCTTAAAAACTGAATCATGCATACATGCACACATACGGGATGCATTCTGCAAGATAGAGGAGTTATTGCCTGCAGTTTTTCTTTCAGCGAGGACGTGGCTTTGGAGGACAGTTTTGCAGTTCAAGGAGTACAAACATGATGATTCATTTCAGTGAAAATAGTCAACTCATAATCACACATCTGTTTAATTTTTCCATCATTACTAACTGGTCAGTTGGAGCTACATCTTTTCTAGTTATATGTACACAAGTCACACAAACAATAAAAGAGTTGTTACTAAATCTTTTTCCTAAACAGATTTTAGAAACACTAATGTTTGAGAAACCCTGTGCAGGGTCTGGGAACAGATGGCAGAATTAACCACTCAGCCTTGGTTCAATACCAAGAGAAACTGTGACCCACATATTTAGTTGTCTTATGAAAGATTTCCACCATTCTGACTAATCAATCAAGTTAAATTATGTTTAATTATTAGACTCCAACATCTGGGCTTAACCAGAATAATCTAATCATCGCAACAAATCCACATTTAAAAGCAAACCTCAGTTACAATGTCTTGGGCAAACTGAAGGTTTAACATGCAAACAGTTACCAAATCATACAACTAAAAGAACATGGTTTCACTCAACAGTAATTAAGTTTAAATTCCAGCAGTAATGAAAAGGAAGATATCAAACATTACCTTTCTTTTTTAAAGAAAGAAAGAAAAAAATTCAGTACTGAAGGAGGAGAGTGTCACTAGTATCAGGGACAAAACAGAAGAGCAAGAACAGCCATCTCAGCACATTAGAGCTTTCTGCTAAAGCCACAGTCAGATCTGGTACAATATAAACAGCAGCAGCCATTCCCTTGGGACTGCAATGTTGTGTGAAGCTACACACAAAACACTTCATTGATGTCTCTAGAGGACCAGAGGAGGCTAAAGGTCTATTTTAGCTAACTACTCTAATCCTCCCATCGCCTCCTCCCAAACCAACACTTACCTTCTTCAACAGCCGCAGCTGAAAGCCCAATTATGCACTGCGTCAAGGATCTTGCACTTAATAAAGCTCTGTAAGTTTGATTTCTAAGTAGAAGGTACTAAAAATAAACTTTATAAAGCATACTAGTCTGTATCTTTGATGTCCAAAAGCAACGAAGACTTCTGAGACACTAGCAGGTATCTCTGAAAAAAGTAATAAACACTATCACATCTCAGTCTTTGCATTGCTTACCATTTACTCCTCCCCCTCCCCTTATTTTGTTGACAGCAAGATGGACAATACATGAAAATTTGATTCTTGGTAAGCCGAGTAATGTAAATTAGCTTAATGAAATAGATGACTTTGTGTACGTCCCTTTGATACTGATTAAGCTCAAGTATCCACTCAGCTAATGACTAAAGCAATACTATGAGAGCTCTTGTGGAGGTATCATAGCTATACTTCCTTTTTTTTTTGAACAGTCCTTTACTCAGCATTTATTTCTATCTCAGATGCCCCTGGACAGGAAAACAGGCCAGCTTCCAAACGGCAGACAGAAGCAGTTAACAGCTTAAGACATGAGTGATGTAACATAAAAATCTGCAGTTACTTTGCACAGCTTGCGCCTCAACGTATAAAGGAGATATGCCTTTGTGCCTCCAGTTTTCAAAGCAGATTACTAGTGTGCTGCAAGAGGCTGCTTTGACTCTGTAATTATAGCCATCTTAATAATGATCTGCGCGATGGCTGCCTACTGCTGGTGCCCAGACAGTTTAATCACCATGCATTCGGCTGTAGAGAACTACCTATCCTTCCTGTCATTTGAAACATGGGACATATTGTGTGAAGGCGGTGAAAACGAGCTTCCTCTGAACTGGTTGGCTAATACACTTTCATCATTTAAAGCCTAAATTATAAAATAGACCAGTAAAAGTGATAATGCATTGCCTCTTATTACAAAAAGATGTTTCGCCTCAGCTGCACTAGATGAACAGTCACTCCTACCAAGCCCATATATATATTATTCATTGAGCACCAGCTGTGTGCTCAGCACTGTACAGACACAGAGAGATGTGTTCCCTACTCCTGGGAAGCTTTTACAGTCTAAAGTAGTGGAGTTTGGCATTCATTTTGCCTGTAGAAATCCTATTGACTTCACTATGGGGAGCAGTTGCAGAAGCAGGTATTGAGGAAACTACTGTGAAGACTGACACAGAAGAGGTATGAATGTACCTGAACATATGTGTAGATGCAGAAAGATGATGCAGTATTAAGAGTCCTAACAACCGTTTGTGCTGATGCTGGCTGCACCTTTTCACAGCCCACCGCTGTGTGGTTGCTGCCTTAGTATTTTCTCATATTACGATGCTTTCAAGGCAATCCTCATCCAATAATACCTGATATTGGAAGAAACAATATCCAGTGTCCTCCAGTGAGTGCCAGGGATTTGTTAGGACTCCTAGCTAAACACTAGGAGTGGGCCTAACGTGAGTGAGAACAAGAACCACCACAATGTATTTCGGACTTGATACGAAATTCTACTCCTGGATTCCTACAAAGATTTCCCACACTAAACAAGAGAAGTGACTGGAAGTACAGTTCTATTTACACACAGTGGATGGAAGAACCTGGAAAAGAAATGGGGAAGAACAAGGCTGAAGTGGGGAAAAAAGGAAACAGATCTGAGTATAGGCACTGGGAAACAGAGTACAAAGACTGAAAACTGGGAGCTGGAGGTTCAGACAGGTGAAGCAGGCTAGGGAGGGAGAGCTGTCATGGCATCTGGGCATGGAGGGAGAGAAATGATTGGCAAGTGGGAAACAGCAAAAAATACAAAGATGAGAAGGACCTTTCAAACTGAATACAGCTGTAAAAAGACTATGAGGCAAAAGGACAGATGCAGGTATGTGTAAAGGGATCTCTAGAAGTGAAGGAAGGCAACTATGGGTAAAGGGAGAAGAAAGGGAAAAGATTCAGAAGATTCCTAAGAAAATGAGAAGGACATTAGCTACACGGAAGGAATCACAAAAGTAAGGAAACACATCATTAAGGCCACTGTTGTGTATCACACTCCTTTTCATCTGGAGTCTGTCTGTGCTTGAAAATTTGGTCTCTTGGGTGCACAGTATTTTTGTTCCTTTATTAACTCATGAACTTTTTAATCTCAGAGAAGTATTCGAGGAAAGAGAAGGATAGAAGGAAGTCTTCTGTTTATCAAATGATGCCAAGATTATTGGGATGTATTACAAGAGGCAGTGATGTTTTCCTCCCAGCACCTGGCTCACAGGAAGGCTGTAGGTATGAATACTATAACTACATCAAAACACAGGTTCATGGTTTGTGTCCTGTGGCTCACTACAGGATGAAAAGACAACTCCCCAACACTTCTGTCAGCATCTCTCTGATCACAAGCCATCTAAATCATTAAAGTACATCAAAAACTTGCTTAAATGCACTCTTCCATGTCAGCAATCATTGTCTCAGAGACGGAATTTAATCATAAAAGAAGGGAAAGTAGCTTTTAGATCATGGGTGGGAAGGCAGGTGGTCCACCAAACAACAGTATCACTTGTGAGATTCACACTGAAAAACCTGGAGACTCGCTGAGCCAAGAAAATTTTGCCTATGCATGAGAACTGTCCTTATGCTTCAGAGATGAAGGATTTGGTGTCTGGGCCCAGCTCCCTGTGTGTATCCATGTGTGCCTTGATTTATATAGTAATCATGTCTGTTGCCTGAAGCACAGGGACTTGTTACAAAAACACATGAAAACGTCCTCCTGCAGAGCATTTTCATACACCTCAGTTAGCAGCCTTGTTGGAGAGGACTGACAAATGGCCCAGAAGGAGGGAAAAAGAATTCTGAATCTCAAGGTGGAATGGAAGAAGAGCAAGACAGAAGAAGGACAAAATTAGGGGAGAAGGAGAGGCAGAGTGAAGGGAATTTGCAAGAAACAAGAGGGAGCAAGGTTACATACAGAAAGCCTATGGGAATTGGGTAGATGGATCTAAATGGAACAGGCCTCTATTTTCATACAGCTGCAAAGAAACATGCTTCCCATGAAACCATTATAAACCCTTCTTCTTCAGGGTTGATTTAAAAATTGTAACTCAGCTGTTGCAATTTGTGTCGGACTTGGATTTGGCAATACCAGACATCAAATCAATTCCAACCGAGAAGGGGACTTACAATGCTCAATTTTACAGCCTGAAATTGTACTTTCAAGGGTTTAAAATGTTTTCTGCACCAATACAAAGTGACAGAAAGATTACATTAATTTTTAACATGAGGGATCAGTTTAGCTCTCAGTAGATTCAGTAGAAAGATTTCCACCAGATTTATAAGATCCAGTTGGAAATACAGATGATGATCCTTCAGCATTTTCACTCTCAAAAACACCAATAGTGAAAAAGCAACAGACAAAGTACAGATATTTAAGGCAAGAACATTAATTCCTTTGATGTTGGTATATCACTTAACAGCCAGTCATGATGTTATGCAACTTACTGCTTGATTATATACAGTCATTCATTAATTTCCACGCATTTTTCCATGCTTTTCTTTATCAGTCTGTGGACTGTTACACTTTCAAACTTTTAAAAATATGCAAACTGTGGGTCTAGATCCTGAAAACTGTAGACAGACAAAACTGCCATTTAATTTAATAGAGTCAATGGGAGTGTAGCCAGCAAGTAAGACTTTATGAAATTAATATTCTGCACTAGCTAGTCTGTGAGTTTATGTTATAGGATGTGTTGGGCAGTGTGAAACGCAACATACCAAATTCAGCCTCACACAACCCTACAGCAGGAATGTTCTGTTTATTTATATGGAAACGTTACTACTAAACAAACACTGGAACCAGTGAAGCCTGGCTGTTAGAAATTTGTGTCCTGATGCTGATGCCTTTAAAAGGACAGAATTCCCCACACGCCCTTTGCCACTCTTTCACCTGCTTGCCTGGTTTCAGAAGAGGCCTTGTAAAACCATTATGCTGCAATCTGAACTAAGTCAACCCAAAAATTTACAAGTTACTGGGAGCTGACAACCACCTATATAGAGACAATGTGATCACACAAGTCTTGTTTCTTTAGGACGTCAGGCTATAAATATAGGTATTTGCATTAATTACTCAGAAAAATTTCAGCTCTGCACTACAGTGGGAATTTTACCCCTAGTTGCACGGACACAAATTTAGCCTGGAGGATGAATGAGGCTGAGCTTATCTCTGATCCCCCTCCCTTCTGTCGGTTTCAGACTCTTCTTTTACTCCGTCATTACACAGTTGTTTGTGCTTAATTTGAAATGGTTGAATTTCGTGTTAACCAGTAAGCAAACAAAGTACCCTCTCCACCAGCACCGGAGTCCTTACTTCTCTGACTTAAATAGACGAGCCTGATCAGATACTGACCATCAGCTCAGCAAAGAAAGGGCCACTGTGTGAGAGACCCACATCCCCCCACCAGGGACCCAGACAGTACATTGCCCATCACTGTCAGCTTTGAAGAAGTGGTTTTGGAAGACAAGCAACATGGATCTTCATTATGTTGGGAAGATGTCATCACGCAGAACAGGGCTGCCAAGCAGACAAAAATTTGTTACTTATTTACAAGGATTTTAGAAAGGGAAAGGCAGGGAGGAGAAAATACTTCAGCTCTGCACACAGTGATCTGGAAGATCCCCAAGCCCAGCTTCTCTTGAAAAGCTCAGTGTGCCAGTGTTTCCTGCAGGTACTACTTCAGTGTCGACAGCAAGATGTTCTCAGCAGCAGAATAACAGCTGCACAATACGAACAGCAACTGAATGGCTGAACAGCTCTTTTTACAGGCATGGTGTGATAAAAACCTGGTGTTCTTTTGTGCTTCACAAAGCCCCTACTTTGCTGACTCCAAGTTCAAATCTCACGGGCTATTAGGAGAAGGAAGAAGGACAATGCATTAACATGCACGGTAGAAAAGAATGTGCTCTATTCTGGAAACTAAGACTGCACTAGGAGCTGTGTTATGTCCTAAATACCAAGCCAGAAGCCGCTTTCATGTCAATTAAAAGGTATGCATTTTGGCATGCAAGGATCACGCACTTAGTCACAGTGCAACTCAAGCCTGCTTTTCATGATGAAGTGTTAAGTGGACCATTTTCCCCTCACTAGTTGTGCTCTCTAACAGGGACAAACACTGGAGATATAAAGCTCTCACCAACTAGTGGTCTTGCAGCTTATTTTTTAAAGGTTGGGAAATGTGATTTTTTCCTAGTTTCTGATTTTTTCTGCCCAAAAAATAAACCACAGCCAAATAACTGATAGGGGGGAAATTCCCTTAAGACTGCTGAGTCGAACCCCGTGTTAGCAGACTGTTAAGCCACTGCTAAGTGATTTAAATTGCATTTGGAGGAACAAGAAGAAAAACAAAACAAAGTATAAGGAGAGAGAAAAGCAGAGCAGAACTGGAGCGGCTTTTCAAACGGGAGAGTTAGTAGCCAAATGAAATACCAGGTCTCCAAACTTTTTTTTGGGGGGGGGGGAGAGGAGGGAGTTTTTTAATGTTTTCCTCTTAACATTAAAGGCAATTTTTATCCAGGAGATAAAATTGGAGTTGTAATGTCTGCCAGGCAGACATGCCAAATTACAACTGAGCAATGTATGGGTGGTTCACTGGTAACCACCAGTCCACCAGTATGTCAGCTCATCTTTGCTCTCCTTCACAACCTCTCTTGAGAATATTGATGACTTTGCTAAGTGCCAAGATTGCACAAGACCTCTGTTTATATATTTGCAAATCAGTGTTGTAATGTAGTACCTGCTTCACAAGGGTGTTATGAGCTTCCATTAATTCCTCTAATGTACTTCAAGTTAATCAAATAAAGGATGCCAGGCCAGAGTACAATAATGTTATTGTGCTCTGGGAATCCTCCCTTTTCCTAGTTGGCACAATTCTCCCCTTTCCCTCCTTAATTTTAATCTCTCTTAGCCCTTGGGCTACAGTTTATTGCTCTGTCTCTAAATCGAGGCCAAAATCCTCTTTGCAAATATATTTCTACTAGCAAAGTTGAGTCAGTGTCAAAGTTTTCAGTGTAAACTTCAGGAATTCAAACATGCCATACCAACAGTAACACAAAAATTCATCCCTGCTGCAAAAGCTCTTAACAGAGTTCTCTGAAAAATGACAAAGGTCAACAATTGTTTTTGTGCCATGTGGGCTGAAGGCTGAACATCCCTGTGAACGCTTGCAAAGATGTGGGGGTGGGGGGCAGGTGCACGATGTAATGAGGAAAAAAAACCAGCAGTAAAGGAAAGCTTGAATTACATGCTGGCCTTGCTGAAGCAAACTACTAATTAACTGGAATTAGCTTAGTCTAAAAATCCTGAACTTGTTAGAAGTGAAATCAGACAATGCAGTCCTTCCATCTATCAGTCTCACAAAAACAAGGTGTCCATTTTGAAGAGGAAAAGAACAACTGCAGAGAGATTTCATTTGAAAGCCATGATGTTCTGAATGATTATACATAGTATGATCATACAAAGCATACTATGCATATATTATATGGCTATATATACTGAAAATATAGTTGAAGTAACTGCTAAAAAGGAGATTGCCATGGGCATAGGAAAGGGTTAATTATTATATACTGAAGATGATAATCTATCCACGTAGCTTTGGTCTTCCAGTACTTAACACATTATTGTCATTACAGGTTCAAACACTTTAGTAATTCTAGCAGACTTGTTGCTACCTTACATGTGGCTGTATATCTAAGGACAGGAAAAGCTCTAAATTCTGCAAGCCATAAAGAAGGCTGAAGTATCCCCATGGGAGATCTCCTGCGTAGCTGTATCACGCCCTTGTTCACATGTTTTCTTCCTTTCTGCAACCCCCATTACAAAATGCTTTCTTATTTCAGTGACTTATTTCACTCTTCTTCCAGGTTTCATAAAATCCCTTCAGTCACCAAAAAAAATCAAAAATGCGCAGCAGACCGTACCCTGGCGGACTGCAGAACGTGCTGAGTACTCCCTCAACCCTTACTGACATTTGTTCGCTGACATGGTGCTCCTTTCAGCAGAACAAAACAAAGTACTCCAAGTTTCAATTTATCAAAAAATATGCAACGCACTCATCCCAGCAAGGAATACTGTGATAGCAGTAGCAAACACTATGCAGGAACTCTCCATGTTTAAATTCTCTGCAGGAAAATTCCACATTAAGTTCCCACTAAAATAAAAGATTGTTACCTAACTGCCATGAGGTTGATCCATACTAAACAACTGTATTGGCTTCAGTGATGTAATTCCCAGCTTTCTCTGCTGTGAGAATGAAATGAGGCACAACATGCTTTTTACTAGAATTCAATGGACAACTCAACTCCATGGTTCTAATTAGAAACTGTACATTTTTAGCCTTTGCAATCCTTAATAACATGGTGTTTTGCTAAGCCAGCTTTGGGGGTCTTTCCCCCGAAATAATAAATAATATATTTAATGCTATTGCCTATTGCCCTCATACACCAATTTATTAGCTATTTTTGTCTTTGCCTAATGAACTGAAAAGCCTGATTTACAAACAATTAAGAAGAACATGTAATTTCAAGTATGAAGAATTCTTTTTTTCAAGAGTCGCACGCATGAAGGTTATGGCATTTCTCAAGTCGAGGAACTTTCAGAATACCTTAATTTCACTTTTTAAAAATTTCTTGAACATGTTTTGTACTTCATTCTTTGCTTCTTAAAAATCTCAGTTGTCCAGTTACAAGGCTCCCTTCTCAAGACTTTCTGCACTTACATTTGTTGACTCAACTTGTGATGAATAATCAACATGTTATAATAAGCTGATAAATCTGAGTTTCCATAAATCTCAGCATTGTGGCTAGAAGCCTGTTTGATCCTATATGGCATTTTTATTTACTTGAAGATTATGGAAAGTTTTGCAGATGAAACAAGGGCAAAAGCATATACCTTCACCTTTTAGCAAAACGTTCTTTCTAAGGCAATGAAGGTGATGACAGGTTTGAAAGAGTGCCAGCTGCAAGCCGCTCAACTTCAGAGTACCAGAGGGTGTATTTGTTATTTTTTTCTGTCCAGACTTGAGGAACTGTATCTTGGATATGCTCCTTGTTAATGTAGTGAAACAACCCCCATCACCAGGGATTGCAGCTGGACTGTTTCTGGGATCTAGTAGCATACTGAACCTGAGACATGAAAGGTCATCTGACTTTTCCAGTTTTCTCATCCTCCATTTCTCTTTCCCTTTCGAGAATTTATTTTCAACTGAAAATATCTCTGCTTTCATCTTTGTCCATCATTAAAATCAACAGAAGAAACTGCAAGCTATGTACACACCAGAGTTAATATAAAAACGCTTAAACTGCTACAGGCTTTCCAAACCAGGAAGCAGTATATACTGCTCTTTGTTACAGTATATACTGCTCTTACATACACAACAGACCTGTGCACTAGTACTTCTTCCGAAATTCAGCTTTCAAAGCAGAGAGAAAGCCTTGATCCAGATGTGAGCAAGAAAGACACGGATCTGCACCAGAGGCAGTTCTGTCTGCTGCCAGTTCAGAGGGCTGAGACCACAGGCAAGGAGTAAAGAAGGGCACCCCTGCTGTTTCATCCCTGGATAAATCTACACGTTCAGAAAAGTCTGTCAAGAACCTGCAACAAAATCCCAGTTAGTGAGAGTTTTTCCACTGATCTCACAAGTGCAAGTAAAGAGTCAGAAATTAAGCAAAAAAAAAAAAAGAATAGGAAGGAGGAGGCACCACTGCAATCAAGATGTAGAGAGAAAGGCAGTTGCAATTACAGAGAAAAAAGGAGAAGGTTTGAAATATGAATCCTTCAGAGGAAGAAAGGATTTGGTTGAACTGCAGTAAAGATTAGGGGCTTGTCAATACTGAGATAGGGAGGAAAGTCAAGACAATTGAAGAAAGATGTGAAATCAAAGGTAATTCTTAAAACATACTAATCTTCTGAAGCATGCAGAGTTAAGCTGTGGTAAGATGACTTCAGAATAAGATCACTCATAAAGGGGCCAATGCACTTTAATTAAAATATAGTTGTAGATAATGAGTCTTACCTATCTATGTCGTGGAGAATAAGCATATGGTGACATAGAGAAAAGGAGATATAAAAAGGTAATACACAGAGAAAATAAGAGACCTGAAAAAACAAGAGGCCTGAAAAAGCCTGGTTGGCAGGATAACAGTAAAACTTTATCCTAAGCAACCAGATCCTCATCTCTTGACCATCTGTACTCAGTTTCTCCAGAACCTGTATATGCATTGCCAGTAAATTGTAAAGGTTGATTCTGCAGGTTCAGCAAGATATTACATCCTAGAAGGTTCCTGTAGATGTTGTGAAGATCACATAGCCTGCTGTGACTAATCAGCTGGATATCCTGTGTATTACTACAGGAAATAATGAAAGCAGCAAAGGCATTTCAAGTAAGAGAGCAGGATATTTCACCTCCCCTGTTCCTGTTATTTAAAAATTTAGCTGAGGCGGTAAGACTGCAGGACTTTGACATGCATTGGACTGTTCCTTCACACATGAACCCACTTCCCACCTCAATCCTGCCAGGAGCAGTTTGCAAGTACCACTAACGTGACATTTGGACACACAAGTTGTTTGTTTCTCTTCCTCCTTTCAGACAAAACTTTGTGCAATATTTTTAACTATAAACTACAAAAGCCTACTGAACAAATAAAACAAAAGTTCCTTTTCTCAAGTGACTTGTCGAATTCTCTGATAAGGATAAAGCCAGTACAAACAACTGCCTGAAGTGGAGTAACTCTTTCCACCATTTCCAGCCAGTCACGTCTGGAGTCTCTATTTACCCTGGAAGAAGATGACTCCAGACCCATCAGTGGAGAATTCAGTCCTGTGGAGTGCAGGTGTTGTACTCCATAAGGCATGTAAAAATGCTGAGGTCTACTGTAATTAGTTTTCAGATTAAGTCTGGCAGTTTAGTATGTCTTATGTGCAATGAGTAACAAAAATAAAATATGTGTTCTAAAATTAAAGGGAGTTGAAAAAGAAAACAAAGCTAGGAAATATTTCCTTATCTCTGGTTTCACAATAAACAACTATTTCTGCTTTTGAACTGCAAAGCATAAACAGCACTTTCTTCACCAGCTCATAGAATTTGTTTACGGTTCAGACCCTTTCAGTGCTGTCATCTCGGCTCTGAGGGCAAACTGGACACAAACCTCTGCAGCTGAGCTGCAACGAGACGTTTTCAGAAAGAGAACTGTCTGATGTTGGCACAGAGCTGCCAGGTTGTGTCCTTAACTACTGCTTCCCAAAACACCACCGTATGGGAAGTAAAGAAGGGAGAGAGGCTGTGAACAATGCCTCCTTGTGTCCTACAGATTTCCAGGAATAGTGCTGCTGGCCCCAGGCTGTGACACGGTTTTCACACACCTCTCCCCCAGCAAATCCACAAGCCAGGCTTTCATAACCAAGGGCTGCTCTAAAGGGTCACCATGCCACGTGCAGGATTCCTGCAGGTTTCTGCCTTTTTGAGGATCTTACAAGCTATTATAGGCAAAGGCAACTTTCTTCTGTACAGTCAAAGTCTATAGCTTCCCCCCACTCCTTTCAAACCCTGAAAATTACAGTATTGTTACTTCTCTAAGGAAGGAGTTCCAGAGTGCTGAAAATAAGCTATGTGAGAACTGGGCTGAATAATACTTTCTAACCACTGTGAATTCCAGTAGGAAATTAATTCTCACTAACTGACTTTATTTCAAAAGTGTTCATATACTACAATGGTCGGCTGCAAATATGGTTTCTATGTTAACTGAAGAAGGAAGTTTTTTTCAATGACAAATAATTATCAAATACTTCATTTTCCTGTTAGGAACAGAAATACCATTTAGCATTAGTTTAACATATTTACTTTACCTGGAGATTATATCCTGTTGGTGAAAACGTGCAAAATCTTAATATCCCTAATATCCGTAAGTCCATCTGATTCATTCGTGAACATCCCCAGAAAATATCTATGTTTACAGCTTTTATACTCCTTTTCACTTTCTATATAGAAATATTCAAGTAAATGAGTTCATTTAATGAAATATTCCAAAGGACTGATAAGTATCACTTTGCGTGTGCCTTATACATAAGGTAAAACAACAGTGAGTCTACATCAAACAGGGGTGGGAGTGTATTACAAGACTTTGAAAAGCAGAGTTTTCCCCCCCTGACAGAGCCTTGTGCTCATAAAGCTGTGGAGGTTCTGCACAAAATCACCAAGCGACAACTGGTAAACCTCTGCCCACTGAGCTGTGATAACGCTCCTCCTACTTCTACACTTCAGTGCCTACATGCAGTGGGGTAAAAATGCTGTTCCTTGTCAGTTTGCTCTTGCAAGAGTATCTCGCTGCTGTGGGCACAGGGCTGCTGCAAATTCATTCATCAGACAGTGAATGTATTTGAAACAAATTTACTAGTCCTATTCCCAGCTCTTCAGCAAGTTTTTTTAGTGGGGTCACTGCTAGATGTGCTGGTGACTGTGGAACCACCCTCAGTCTATTCACAGCAACCTTCACTTTTCCTATTATTTTCCTCAGTCAGCCGTTATTCAGTAGCTTTGGTTCCTACTCTCAAACCAACATGACTGACAATCAGAGTTCTGAAAACTTTCTTTTTTTTTTTTTTTCCTGCATATGATACTTCTTTTCCCAGTGATAATATGATTGCTGTTGACAGTCTAAATTTCTTGTATAATTTTCAAGAGGCAATCTGCAATGTCACTGTTCTTCATATCCTTTAAAAGTTGCAAAAAGCTATTTCATAAGTTACACTCTTCCCAATTTTTTTTGTTTTATTTTGCATTTAAATACACAAAACAGTTGCATTTTTCAATCATCTGCTTTAATAACTAACTACAGGATGGACTCTATGCTGATCTTGTTTTCCAATCCCCTAGTATATGAATAAAAATGTTTAAATCATGAGTTAAATCCAATGACTGACTAGCAAGAAACCATCACTGAACAGCCCTGGAGACTGAAGGCATACTATTAGTTCCACACAGTTTGCTCACAGGGAATGTTTCCTTTTTTACTGACATACCTGACAATGAGTGAACATCAGAGTTTACAAACTCTTTATTTCTTTATTTTTTCATCAAGTCATCTTTTGTGTTAAATGGCAGCTGATAAAAGCATACACCTTTTGAAGATAACTTAAGAATCAGAATATTACTTGCCAGCTAATGCAATGTATGTTTATATCTTTAAAGAAAAGTTTTCCTCTGTGCCAGTGTTGCTAACTCTTATAATTTTTTATCACAAGGCTATATAACATTGGGTATTTTCCTCAATGCTCTGACTTCTGGAATCAAGATATTAAATTAATTTTCCAGTAGAACTCTTTGGTCCCTTAGGACACGTTGCAAGCTTCCCTATTGCATAATTTTGAATATCTGATCAGCAGAACTTGGAAACACCGTGTCTCTTCGCATTTCCAGAGACTCCAGAAAAACAACACTCCTATGAATGTTATGAAAGACTTTGTGACGTGTTTTATCACCACTTGTCAGAGACCCAGGCTAAGGAATTCAAAACATTGATAGAAATGAGCTTTCTGAGTACCACTTCTTGCAGACAGAGGTGAGCTTGTTCTGGCCCACCGGTAGAGCTCCACAGAGCCCGGCAAGGGGCGGAGTGGGCTGGGATGGTAGCACCAAATGGGCTGATTCTACCTGATCCAAACGATCCGTGGGGATTTTGCATTAACAGAATGCAAAGGCCAGTGCTGCCTATTCTTGTAAGCAAAAAGCACAGGTCTGTGGCCTGCCCTGCGAAAGCATGCTGCACCTTACAGTGCCACTGGCTGCACCAGGACTTATTGAATATTCAGCAGTTCTGAAAGTCGTGACACCTCTCTTAAGCCTCCACAAATGCAAACAAAGCTAAAGTCATAAGAGCAAACCCCTGGAGAAAATAAAACATTAAAAACACTTTATTTGTTAGAGGGGAAAAATTATCACATGCATCTTCAGTAAAATATTCCCTTCAACATTAACCTACTACTATTAAGCAAAATAATAAAACCTATAGCTCCTTCTTATTTATATTAAAATATAGAGTAATTAATAGTGCATCCATTCATGTCTCTATATAGGAAAGAATATATTTTTTTCCTATTTTGAAGAAACTAGAGAACATAGTTAGTGGTCAGCACTAAGCCATGATCAGAATGAAAATAACTGTATCCACAGTGCCTTCCTTGCCATGTGCAGCTCTCCCATGTACAGTCAGCAAGCAGGTCTCAGATAATTAACTCACATTCATCTTCTACGCAATTGTACAAAGAAAAGGTATTCAGCCATATTTCCATTTCACTTTACAGAGTCTAGATCAGTCCTCATACATATTAAATATTAATGAACTACCAAGAAATAGAAAGATCATCCCGAATACATATATCCTCCAACACCCTTCATCTGAACACAAATTTTAATGTCTGCAGATTTTCATAATCTCAATACAGTCTATTTCTAAAGCCAAATTCTGAACTTGCCATTTTCTCACACAGAAGACATAAATGTGAACAGCACTTGTTTTTCATCTAATCTCTGTAAACAAACCATGGAGCCTGATAGTTGCCACATGTTCAACAACATTTACCAGGGCTGCCAAAAGGTTACAAAGGGATCTACTCTCTCAGGTATTACTTGATACCACTAGGCCTGCAGTCCTTTAATTCTTTGTCTTGAAATTAGCATTATGAGGAAAGACACAAGTCATTCTGCTGTATGAAAAGTCCATGAAAATTATTGTGTTACCAATGTGGCTCTTATGGTTACCTCAACTTTTCCTTTATTATTTTTTTGCCCTGTTCCCAGCAAAGAGCCAGAGTAGTAACACTGTATTTATTTTCATTCAATCTGCATACAAAACTCCACCAGTATGTCTTTTGCTGAACAGCAAAATCTCTCTGTCAAAATCTCTCTATACCATTAAAACACTGGCATGGAGATACTGGCTATTATGACCAGAAGTTCACCTACCCTGGGTATCCCATCTTTAGCAACAATCATGAACAAACTTCCAGAGCAGAGCCAATAACAGAAGCATTACCAAATGCTTGTAGCATTTCACAAATTTAAGCACTTATGGCTTTGTGCCATTTTCCATATATTTTTGAGAATATCCAAATTTAGTGCTTTAGGTACCTTCCTTCTATCTACAGAGGTGGATAGGGAGGAGAAGAAAGGAAAAATCAGTAACTAATTCAAAATTCTAAACTTTGAAATCACCCAATCTAGCGTTTTTTTAGGCACACTAATGCTATACATTCTGATACCTATGTAAGTCATACAGCGAGTAGCACATTTCTCCTTGGAGGTATGGAAATCTTTGGCTCTGCATAGTGCAGAGCACTGATGCTTGATATGGGAGTAGTGAGTGAGCAGATACAAGTCACCTGGGGGTCCAGCCATCTGCCTCTCTCACCCTACCACATCAGAGGATCTCAGCTTTAAACCTATTTCCTACCTCAGCAAAAAAATGTGTTTTACCCTTGGCAAACGTGCACTTAGGTAGGACATTCTTCATTTCCACAGTAAAAAGGCAACTGTCCCACACTGGGCTGTCTGGTTTGGTTTTTTTTCTCCTGTAAGAAAATGGCAGCCCCCTGAAGGTATTCAAGAAGACTAAAATGGTTAAAAGTAATCTTGAGGGAGAATTAGGAAGTAAAGTAAGTAAAGTACAAGTAAGGCAGTCAAAAGTGTGTAATAGATGCTATTTAACCTCTGACTGTCATTCATCATGGATGTCACTGAGCACATTTGGCATACACAAAAATATTAAACAAGGCCTTTGCCATATGGGGGGGGGGGTTTGTTTGCCTTTTTTTTTTTGGTTTGGGTTTTTGGGGTTTTTTTGTTTGTTTTGGTTTGTTTGTTTTGGTGGGGTTTTTTTGTTGTTTTGTTTCGGTTTTTTTTAGTTCTGAATTTTAAGTTTGGTCTGAATTAAGCTTTAGCTTTTTTCTTTTTCTTTTTAATTATATTGCATTAGCTAGTTTGGAAGAAACAAAACAGTATTTTACAAACTTTATTTCAATGTTGATAAAGGAAAATACAAACTCAGCAATTGCTTACCATATCTCTTCCCTCAAGACCACCCTGAAATCCTAAACAAGTCAAAAGGGCCACACTGAGAATAAATATCAAAGACATTGCCAAATTTGCCTTTCTATTTAATTAGCTGACAAGCTCATTAGCAGAAGAGTTGTATAGGAGGGTTTGCCTCCAGCCCTTGCTTACATCAAGGACTGCAAAGAAGTAGGCTGCAGTCACATGTGCTGAAAGCCACACAGTGCTGGCAGCAAGAGCAGTAGATGGCAGAACTGGGGGCAGAGATGTCTGTCCTGCTGCAGGTGAAATTCTGCAGCACACTGTGATGAAAAGTGAGATTTGGCATCTTTGTAGGGGAGCCAAACAGTGGATTCTACAGCACAGAGCACAACTGGCAGGGCACATCCCTGGTACATTTCCTGCATGTGGGAGGAACAGGTGGGAAAGACAATCCATGTCTACAGCATCCCAACTCTGACCTGTCCCACAGAGCACCGCATAGTGAATAAACCAACGCAGTCACAGGTGGTAAACAAACACTGCCATCAGAAAACACATGTAGTATATGTGTGCGTGGGAAGGGATGAGTGTCTGCACCCAGTCTGCATGGCATGAGGCACAGTGGCCTGTTTCTGGGTCAAACAGCCTGTCACTGAGCAGCATCATTTATTATTTTGTTGGATTTTAGTACTTGTTCAGCATGCAGCAGCTAATACTCACAGAGTGCTCTAGGAACTGAAAAGACTTTTTTTTGAAGTAAAGGCAGTTCAATGCACCCTCTCCAAGAAGGAGTGTGCCCATCTAATTATTGCTGGGATGTTGTCAAGCACATTTTAGCTTAAAATACAAACAAAATCTTAACTTACAATAATTTGAGGATTTCTTCAACCCTTTTCTATTGAGAAAATAAAATTTGGGGGACTCAAGGAGTCACAGCTGTTACTAATCAAATTTATTTAAGAGAGTAATGTGAAACATCATGTTTGCGCAAGTTCATAATCACAGCAGAATTAAATCATTTTTACAGAACATTTATTTGAAACATTCTGTACACAAAGTTTGAATATGGCAGAGAGTATTTCCCTTGCAGTTTAGGTTTGATTTCATTCCTGGAAACTGCTACAAAAATCCTGCTGACTTGCAGTAGGGTTCTTTATTTACGCTCGGTTTTAGTTTTAACACTGTGACAAACACCAGATTGCTCACGTTTGTCACGACACAGGCAGAGTCACCACACATCCTGCCCTGCCTCCTGGTACTACCCTGCTAGCATGACATGCTCCTGGCTCACTCTGGAGCAGCTGGCTCAGCAGGTTTTTGCCTCTGTAGATACCCAGGTTTGGAGCCGGAAAAGGGAATTTGAACTTCATATGCCTCCTGGCACATCAGCAGTTACAGCCACAGTGTCACAATCACGTCTTAAAATGACGATCCTCATACTGATGTTACCCTTCCTCTACTACAAAGATCAACCCTGTACTGGTTGTCTGTACAGAGACAATCCTGCTCATCTCAGCAAGAATTTTGGGGCCAGCAGAGACCTGGAGGCCTCCAGCACCCTTTCCCATTCCCACTCTCAAACCCCTCTTTTCAACAACACATGCTGCTATTTAAAAAGGTATAATATACCAAAATCTAACTTTCAGGAATTTTAACCTTGGTGCTCAGCCAGGCTTTTTTTTGTCCGATGAGGCGACCAACAATTTTCCTGAACAGTGCCAGCTGCAAGGATTTTTTTAAGGGAAGCTTTACTAGTTCAGTGGAAACTGGCCAAAAGCCACAAACTTGTTCCAGCCAGCTGACCAGCCAGCTGTAAAGGGTGATTCCAATGCCCTTCCCTCACGGCTGCAAACATGTCAACTCATCATTGGCCTTTCAAGAAGATCACACAGCCCATTGGCAGCTTTCCTCAAAATGCACATATTGTAAAGCCTCTTTCCACTTTGCCTAAGACTTAGTACAACAAAATTGCTTACTGTACTTGTCTTTAGTGTCTCTTATCTCTGCATTGCTATGTGTCAATCTCTCTTCCCCATAGAAAAAAAAAAAACACCACCACCTCTCCAAGCCAATCACACAACATCCTTGGCAATGGTGGAAAACCTTCTTTATCAATAGCTTGTGACAGAAGTTGAAGGAGTATCGTGAGATTTCCCTCGGCAAGGAGAAGAGTGTGGGGATGAAGAAGAACCCAATCTGGACTTTTTTCCTCCCTCACCTACCAAATTCTGTATGAAGGGTAAAGAAATCAGGCAGAGAGACAAACGACGTCACTTCAGCTCCCGTGTGCCATCTGTTTTTTCCATTTCAAGCTTCCTATATACTTTACATGGTGACAGCTCATCAGAAAGGAATCGTCCCACAGCATACTGCTCGTTTGTAAGGCAGAGAGAGCACTTTCTTCCTGCTCTACCCTCCTATATTTTGGCACTTCAGCTATCCCTCTGTACCAATCTGACTATGTACCTACAGTTATTCCCTTAATCCCTCTGTTTCTAGAAACATTCCACTCCCCTCAGCCTTGACCATACAGCTACTTTCCTTGCTAAATATAACCATTTTTTCCCTAAAAAGTTACTCTACCACATCTGTGTTTGTCCCACCACTTGGGGGGCGGGGGGGAAGTTGGGAGCCAGCAAGAGCTCTATGGTACCACAGCTGCATACGCTCATAATTTCAAGGTTTACAGGTTTCTTGTTGACATAGTGGTGATGTTATTTTTTAAAAGGTAATGTTTTTGATAGAATACACATACGAAAAGCACTAATATCACCTATCAAAAACATCATTCTCATTATTAAAATACTTTGAGTGAAGCTTCAGTTAAAAAAAAAAAAAAGTCAAGATAAAATGATACCTCAACCAGGACCATCTTTGTGGTTTTGCTATGGGGAAAAAGATCTGCAAATCAGTCACTGCTTGCAATCTCTCTTGCAAGCTCATAGAGCAGGCATTAACCTGACATATAAACTTTTACAAATATTATTAGCACTTCAAAGACACCACAAATATTGAAGCAGATAAATTCTCTATTACTTATTCTCCTCCAATGTATCCTTAAGCAGGACAACACAGCTTCTCATCTTTTGCCTGCTGAGTTAAGGCTGAGAATATGCATTAGGTATGATGTACTTGGTTCAAGAAAAGGGTTTCATTTGAACTGATAAAGTGAGAATTTTTTCTGCAGTTAAGGGAGGCATCTCGTCCTTAAATTTTCCATTTAGTCCTGTAGGTTTCAGAAATATGTTTCATCTTTTCATATCTCACACTGTAACATAAAGTTTCAATGGAGTTTTAAGCAGAGAATCATGGCAGATATCCTAGTATTTTCTAAGCCTACACCATGGTCAAAGACAGTGACCCTGTTTCACACCTGTTGATATAATGGAAATACTCTGTACTTTCTTGGGAGGTTACAGGTTCCATCATTAGAGTGTATTATAATATTTTATAGAGTATCCCACTTATTTCTTAAAACATAATCATTGTAGTTAGCATGAGCCACTGAGTGGCACTTATGTTTCATTCTAACTGGTTTCACCACACTGTTGCAGAAAACACCTTTTCTTGGTTGAATCAGTGAGACCTAAGCTGTGTTGTCTATAGAGCCAGGGCTGCTGAGGCACCACTCAGAAAGATGACCTGGTGCTAGGACACACTCTCCATGTCTTGTGTTTGTCATCCTGAAAATGCAGCACACTCTTCAGTGTCCAAACTCTCTATTTTCCAGGCTATGCAGTGAGATTGAGATGGGCTATTGAGATGGGCTATTGAGATGGGCTTGGAACAGACGCTGGCAGAGTCTGTAGTTTGTACTGAGAAGAACTGAGAAGAATGGAGGCTTCCAGACTTATCTTCTCCATATCTGAAGTTATGAGCTTGCACAAAGTAGAAATCTAAATAAACAAATGCCTAGTCTTCAAAGTTCGGTTTACCAACAGGTTACAAATGTGAGTAAAGATATCAGGAAAAATCTTTAATTGCAGATGAACTTCCATGCAACACCAATGCATTTCCATTACAACACCTTAACAATGTACTGTGGAAAGAGAAAGCTAGTGTCTTTTATCATTCTTTTGGTACATCTGATTTATTTATGTATGCATTGGAGCTGTATCTGTTCTAAGTCTCTAGACATTTTAGTCATGACACATTTAAACACACACAACTTGCTTCTTTAAAAAAATGACACCTGATCAGATGAGACTGAAGAACTAAGTGCTTTTTTGGTGAACACACTGCCTTTCTTCTATACACAATGCCAGCTGCTTGACAGATCTAAGACTTGAGGTGTGGATTGAGTGGTGGACAAAGGTGTGAACTCAGGTCAGAAGCAAGCATCTGTCCATAGAGCAATTGCAGGATGCACATACAAACATACCACACTTTCAGAAAGGTCTTCCCCAGATAGGAATCCACTGTACCCTGGTAAAATGGATTCAGAAAGGGGGCACAACACATACAGAAGTTTTAAGCCACAAGAGGCCCAAAATCAACATGTGTGAGCACAGGCATTTTGATCAGCCAGCTGTGCCCTTCTGCTGATCTCTTAGCCTGTGTGGATCTGAAGAGATCAGCAGGAGTGGGAGAAGAATGATTCCAAAACACAAAACTTTCTCCATGAGTATCTTGTTCTGAAGTAAAAAACCAACCAACCAACCACACCCCCAAAACACTCTAACCCTTGCAAGTCCTTTTTGTTAAGACTTGAGCATTTGGTCTTGAGTCCTTAATGCAAAAGCCACTCTTGGGTGGCTAGAAGCCCACTCCCAGAATCTGCATTTTACATTCCCTGCGTCCATAACATGACTATGGTAAAGAAAACTAGGACTGAAAGATACTATGTCTCAAGCAAGACACAAACGAAATAGTTTGAGATGAGCAGTGAGTTCACATGGGACTGACCTGAGGTAAAATCCCAATCCAAATGCACAATATTTCTCAAGAAAATTAAAAAAATTAACTGGAAAATTGAAATTTAAAATGACCTTAGATTCGTGGATCAAGCCCATTTTTAGCTGATTTCTAAACCACTTTTATAATTCTTATAAAGAATTACTTGAATTAGTATTTCTTTATTTTTCTAAACACTGGGGCAACATATAGCTGCTGCAGTCCATTTTTCTGCATCTTGCAAAAACTTTATATAATTCTGGAAGCTCTTTAAACGTGAGAGAGTATTTAAATACTCTTTTGAGATACAGAAAATATACTTCATAGGAGCAAGGGGATGTGGTAGAATTACTGCCAGAAACTATTTAATGGCTTGAAGCAATTTCTATCCTCCTGTTTGGAGAGAAAAAAAAATCTGTTTAAAGGACATGGAATATCTTTCTATCTTCCCTTCTCTCAAAAAAAAAAAAAACCAAAACCAAACCAGAACAACCAAACAACCAATTTGCCTTAACTTCATCTGTGCTTTTAGCATCCCTTCCCTGTGAACACTGAAGAACTAAACAGTTAAGAGGAGTACAAGATAGACCATGTGAATGTTAATCTGGGACACCGTTTTGCTAATAAGCACAGCCGTTGTTTCTGCTCAGTGCAAATTGGATTATTTTGTGTTCAATTGGTCACATTTGTATAGTATGACAGCCTTATCAATCCTGTAGGGCTGACGAAAATGGCACAACCACTGAAACCAATCATAAATTTATTTTCTGTAAAAGCAGGGCTGAGACACGGAAGCTGTGAAAGAATCTTTTTAGCAATTCCTTGTGTAGGCAGCATGTTTCACTTTAATCAAATGCATTACAGCCTTTACCCATCGCTTCCATCTCACTCCTAGAGCTTTTCTGCACATCAGTTTGGCTAACCCACTTTCTGATGTCTGTGCCTCTGTAGAGGAAAGCTGAAAACTATATTGCTTCTTAGACTGCAAACAGCAAGACAACACACACACAAACACAGAGGCAAAATCAGTGCCTTTGGAGAGCGTGGCTTATGCCTATCATCCCTTGGTTCTGCTCTGTGTTTTTCATTCTCCTGTTGTCACCCGGATGCCTGTCGCGCCTGCACTGAGCTATTTAAACACAAGAGGGCAGGCGACATGCAAAGGAAAACATTTCCCCGAGAGTTTTCACAACGCAAACAGCCAATGTCGAACAGGCTGCCGGAAAACTTTAAAGAAGCACTTTTCACTTTGAGCATAAGGAAACATGTCACCAAGCTCTTCTCTGTTTCTCCAGTCAGTACATTATTAGTTAGAGCTGTACCTCTGCATTTAGAAACTATGTCAAAAGGTGAATGGCATTTTTCTCTTGAAACCTGTAGCAATTTCTAAGGCCACTACCCAACAGTAAGAAAAGTTACCTTCTCTTTTTCCAAGACCTGACATGCAGTCTAGCGAAAATGCAACAGATTCTCCTTCAGTATATTCCACCCGCTGAAATATTTAAGGCTCTCCCCACCATAAATGTATTTCGGTGTGTTGTGTTCGTTCTTACACAACTCTGCTATTTAAATGTGGGTAGTTGTTAGAGCAGGCTGTCATAGGACGGCTGTCTAGAAGTAGGCAGTGCAGCTGTGAAGTAGCACTCCAGCCCCCCTACTAACACATTCTCTGCTGGTTTACTGTTGAAAAATTTCCAGTACTAGAATCTTTGAAGCTAAAATACCAATTCATTTTACAGATGCCATCACAGTACAATGTATTTTGCTATTATGATTGATATTTTGAGCTTGTGAGTTAATTTTGTCAACAACAACAATAACAACAAACCCCCCCCCAAAACAGTAATAACTGAATCCTAATAAAGTCATCAAGGTTTATGGCACCAATATGAACAAGTCACAGGTTAGCTTTTCGAGACAAATTCCATGCCTGGAAAAATAAATATGGAGATGCAATCTGAAGCAAAACTGTGCCCTTGTTTTTCTGTCTGATGCTAACAGATCAAAAGTTAGATCCTGCTAACGAATATTTTCTTGTCTCTGCCCAGCTCCTCTGTATTTATCTACATAAGCAATGTAATTGGTTCTGATGACACAGTCATATAAACTAAAGAGACTTGTTTGAATTGTTTTACAGATATTTCAATATTTGGAACCTGGCATAAAGGAGAAGGTCAGGATTAGTCCTTCTAAACAATACAATTGTGTAAGCATCTGTGTAGATGCTCCAGTTTTTTAAAAGTTCTTGAAGTTCTTTGACTGTGACAACAACGGATTCTTTTATCTGCTTCAAACTAAAACAGATTACTGACCATTTGTGGGGGGGAAAAAAAGAAGTCTAATGAACTGATTTGCTATTCAAGGTAATTCTTCTCTGACATTAGTAATCATTATACAGTTCTACATTTTCTACAGCACATCACCAGCATTTATTGCACCAACATGTTACCAGGAAGGGCCAAGTTGAATTGCCTCTCTCACATAAACAACACTTGAGCTGGGTGTTATTTGTTTGGGTTTTTTTGCAAATGAAGCAAGGAATTGGAAGCAAGGATCCTCCAGGATTTTAGCTAGGCAAGAGAGTTTATGACAAAGATGAACAAGACCAAATGGTAATAAATGCAAAAGGAATTAGAATTCATGTGTCAGCGAACTTACTCTATTCTGCAGTCTGCCTTATATTTTCAAATTTTTTCTCAGATAGATACTTAACACATGTAGTACTCTTAAGAAGAGTGTTCTGAAAATCAAAACTGCATTTTTCTCACAGTCATCCAGCCAGTCACCAGCCTTCATCTCACACCTTCAGGCCATTAGCTCCAGGTTGGCTAAATCTGCCTTTTGGACTACACATGTTGATGAACGAGAACAGGATCTTTTTTTTGTTTTGTTTTTATCTTGGGAAAGGAAGTGTTCTGGCAGTATGTCTAGGTCTTATGCTTAGAACAGGATAAAGCAAAAAAGACAACACCACCCTGCAATATATGTGTCTCGTGATGGAATTAATCAGTGTATCTGAACAGGATGAACTTTCCTACAATAGAATTAAAAGGAAACACCTTGCAGATAATAATGAAAAAGTGTAGTAGCTCATGCAAAAACCTTTCCTTTTCCCACAACAGCTCTTTAAGGATTCAGTTCTTAATTTCTTTTTAAAGAAAAAAACAAGTTCCTATTCCAATTCAAGAATATTTTCAATGAGTGAAAAAAAAAAAGCATTGCAAAGAATCCCTAGAATAAAATTCGTCTTCTTACTTTTACGTAAAGTCTGAAATGACTCTCCACTTTAATTCCTTCTAAAGAACAACAACAACAAAAATATCTGCACTATGTATTTCTAGAAAACAAAGACTTACTGCATGGACATAGTTCTTAAAAGATATGTTACATAATCACCCTCATATAACAGACTACAGTAAATTTTTAAAAATCAATTTAACTGTAGTAATTTCTGATTTATTATGGTTTGGATCAGCACACTGTAATTGCAAAAGCTGTACATTTCTAATTAATGAGTACAAATTATTCAGAAGTGGAATGGGTTGAATATTATTAGAAGTTTATACACATAGTACCAATTCTGTTCATACAGAAAACTAAATTCAAAAGTTGATTTTAATGCACAATGCCCTTTTTTCATTAGAGAGCTATGATGAAAAGATTATGACCTGAGGTCCAAGATTGAAGTTAAACAGCCTCTAATCCTCTCTCTATAATAAAAAAGGCATTTTGAATCAAATACATACCCATGCTCATGGTGTGAAGTACTACTCAACAAAGATAATCCCATGGGACTCGGCCTCTGCTTCGCCATCAGGCGACAGAAAGGGCGTGTAGAGCAACTGGCGGAAAAGGTATTTCATCCCAACTTTTTCCTTGCTGTGGTGTTTTAGGACAGGATGCAGCAGTACGCTCCTGGCCTGTGCCAACCGCAACCACAGCATTTCCCACGGAGACCCTGACATGTAGGCCAGGACTCCAGCAGCCCTCCAATCATTCCTCCCCATCCACCTGCTCCAAAGGACCAGTGGAATAGGTATGCTCTGCCCACACCCAGTGACCAGCTGCAGGCACAAGGGGAGCTTTGAGGCTAAACAGAGGACAACTCTCCTCTCTCTCAGGTCTGTCCATGAGCACACAACCCAAGACAAGCTTCAGCCTCCCAGGAATATTCAGACAGTCAGATGTGCAAGATTTGTAAAGCAAATGCTGTAACATTGCTTAAAAGACACAAATAGAACAATTACTTTCCCAGAAATTATTATTTTCTTTTCTTGATAAGATCAGTACATTTCATGATAAAATTCAGCTGCTTGGGGATGCAGATGACCTTTTACTGTCAACCATAAATAAACTGAAACAGCAATATTCCTAGTGAAGTGGCTGAGTCACCAACTCAGGTATTTAAGAGATGGGTATAGGTATATAAAAAATGTGTAGATGTAGCACTTAGGTACATGGTTTAGTGGGAGACTCAGCTGTGTTAGATTAAGGCCTGGACTCGATCTTAGAAGTCCTTTCCAACCTAAATGATTCCATAATTCTGTAGTGAACTATAAATGGAGAAAGGGCTTGTTGCTGAGGTGTTCAGTAGAAATTCTTTTTTGCTATCCAGCGGGAACAAGACTAGCCCTTTATACTCATGTATCACCCACTTCTCTGTTTCTTGGAGGTAAAAAATAAATAACAAGACAAAAAATGTCATCATTGCTAAAGGATGTACCTTACAGAACTGCTTAAATTAATTTCTATACAGAGAGATTCTAAATGGAGTACAATAAGTTCTGAGAAGAAAACCACAACAGAATTTGTACCTCTGCAGCTTTTGATCCAAGATATTTCCCCACTGCAACAATTTTCTTACTCAATCACCACCTCCCCCTTCCAAAGGGAACTACAAAATGATCATATTCTGTTCTATCAGACTGCCAATCTACTAGAGACATGCACATTGTGAGTTTATTAGGAAAAAGGCTGAGATTAATGTAAAATATTTGTATACAACAGAATACGCAGAAGCCAGACTACAAACCAGAAACTATATATATTATGTAGGAGTATAAAACTACAAATACAGATATTGTGTGCAATTACCAAAAAAGTTTTAAAATTCATGTGAAATTTTTGGACTTCACTTTGTTCAGTTTGTAGAACTCCTGAGGGTGGATTACATATAACAGGCACATGTGCTCAATCTGCTTGCTGATCTCACTTGAAAAATTGACAAGACTGGGTAGTAAAATTCTAAGCTAAAGCTTTAAAACTCATCTTTGAGAGCAAGCTAAGCATGTGAAATTCAAAAAGTGGCTAATTTTCCAGACAAGTTCCAATTATACTGAATTCTTTAATCTAAACTACACAGCTTTTTAACACTATACTTTGATTGATGTGAATAGTCAAGGCTGGCTTTTTTTTTCGTGAACAGAAGGTACCTATCAAGCTTATCTGTGCAAGACTCAAATTGCTTTATTAGAACTAGAGAGAAATCACATCATTCTGGAGGCACTGTAAAATCCAGAAGAAAAGAAGAAATGCGATTTAAATATCTGCTAAAACATGTAGCTTACTATTGCTCACACAGAAGTGATGAAGCTTTTTTCTCAATAGGAAAAGAAAAAGGAAACCATTATTTGCTTATTGAAATATGTTTTGCATTATTTTATATTCTGCACAACTGACAAATCAATTAATACTGAGCACTACATTGACCAGTCAGTCTTCTAGGTACTTTCCTGTTAGACATATTTACTACTTTAACATTTTTCTTATTCATCAAAAAAGCTATTTCTAACTTCTCACAGATCTGCATTTCTGAAAGTATGTATGTTTTAATACTGAGTTTATGAACAAATATTGAAATATTATTCCAAAAATACTGCCAGTGCCAACACAGTGCTGTAAGAGCACTAGTTCTGTCTGAAAAAAGTTTATTTCCCCTTTTTTACTTTGTAATTCAAGCTGCTCTGCAGCTAACAAAAGCGTTCTTATTGTAATTTTATTAAAGGTAACAATAAACATTAACTCAGTCTCAAACAGGATATGATACTATATGTAGCTAGATTAAAAGGGAATGTAAAACAAATTACCTGGATTGCTTAGGAAACCCTAAATGCCCTAATATACCCAACCATTTCTCAGAAGAACTAATGAAAAGCCTCTTTTGCTCTTGCAATGAATTAAGGTAGCCAACAGTCTCTGAAATGTACCATTTTACCAGCAAGAAAAAACCAAAAGCAAATCTTGGGAGTAAATATCAGCTGGACATTCACATAACAGGGTCCAGAGAGACATATCCAGAAGTTTCCACTTTTAATCCAACTCTGAATAATGTTGGATGCTGTTCTCTTTTCCTTCAGAGCTCTTCTACTGCCAAAATAACTGCAAGGCTTGCAAGTCCGAATGTATTGCAAGCCTTTCCCAAGGCACCCCAACACTATCTGAGGCACTGAAACTATGGCAACTGAATAAGAAAGCAGCTTCCATGATTAATAGATGAAGATCCCAGCGACAGTGCCTTGCTAGGCCATAATTCAGGAATGTTAGAGGAATTAGCATAGAATCTATCTCAATCTACCAATAAAAAGTAGATTTCAAAAGGCATCAACAAAATCACAATTTTTTTCTGCTCAAAACAACAACAAAAAAATATGGAGCTATAAACTGTTCAAAATCTCATTAACATTTCAATGAATGGCTGCCTCAAATGCAAGTAATGGATAAATGTTCATGAACAATGGTGAAGGAAGCAACATAGGAAATTTCCCATACGACTACCAAAGCCATATGAGGAATACATAAAACATCTGAGTGAAGCTGAGCAGACAGAGAAAGGAAAGCAGAAATAATGTCTGCTGCAGTCAGGAATATATTTGGATGCAGCTTTTCCCATTGTGTTGGGGATTCATAGGGAGAGTACTTTTTCCATCTGCTGAACTGGAACACATGACCACATCTATTATATGTATATTCTATACATTTGCATTACTAGAACATCCCATGAGCCTGCCAGGGTCATTGTAAATTTGATGATGGTTAGGAATACCTTTTCTTTTTAAATATGTAATAAAACTTCTGCTATTATCTCCAGTAAAAATAATAGTATAGTAGTACTTATCCAACTAGATGGCCTCAGACTAAGGTGAAAGGATATAACAAAAATATTCTTTTTTTTTCTGATTCCATAAACATTAGGTTTTCTCTAAAGGCAACTGGTTACAGAGATCATAAAAGCATAGGAACACTTTTTTTTCTGCCTGCTTCATGGAAAGGGTATAATCCTGCAGTCAAGGCATGGCTCTACCCGGGGAGGGTCAGAGAGATGATGGCAAAGGCCTCTCATACTGAGGACAGCAGACATACTGCCATGTCACATGATGTACAGCAGTGCTGTGCATCTGCCCCGGAAACTCTTTAAGTTCAGAACTTCAAGCATGTTGCAAAGTGTATTTATGTAGAAAGTTCCTCGGTAGCAGTTTTGTCAGTAGCTCAAAAAATAAAAAAACAAAAATGGCATGGGGTAGTCCATGATATATGAATTTCAAGTATGTAGTGTAAATACTTTATATAGAAGTGCCTATTATTAACAATACTTTTAAAGGAAAGGTCATCACTGAATGTAGTGAATTACCATATGTCCTCACTCTAGATACAGCAACTGGCAGTTCTGTTAATAGCTGGTTTATCTACTTCATTTTACATCTCTATTTCAGCCACTGAAGAAACACTTCGGGGCTCAGAGAAAAATTCGTTTCATACAAAAATGACCCTGTATTCACATCAAGCATAGCACAACCCTCCTTTTGGCTGATAACTACAGTTCTATGCTGGGAAATACTTTGTAAGGTTTTGCAGCAAATTATGGGAAAATATATGTTGGGTTTTTCTCATTTTCTTCTTCCTTTTTTGAAAACTGTTCTTTTTTTCAAGTGAAATCTACTTCCTTTTTATTAAACTGTATCTGGAGTTAAACTTTAGATTTCAGAGGGTATAAATCTATTAGCCTTATTTATATTCATCTGGTGCACGAAAGCTGAGAACATGATTATTTTATGGGGGGAGGCATAGATCTCTCATCCCCTTCCCTATTTCCAGTGCCCCCACTATTAACTGTTAGCAGCCTGTGTAAGTCTGAAGTGACAAAAACTGCAAATGCCCCTGTGTATGCCTGTCTTTCAAAGAACCTCTTCCAAGACCTCCAGAATATCCTGAATTTGTAGGTGCAGAATGCTTTTCTATTTTTTTTCTTCCTCCGTCCCCATACCACATTTAATTTTGAATCCTTTCACATCTTCCAGTGGCTAAAACAAAACAGGCAAATGAGCAGCTTGGGAACTCCACAAAGCACACGGGAGGTGCAATATCTATAACTCTAACACAGTAGGTGGCACTCTTCCCTTTAAATCCTAAGTCTGTGCCTTGGAGCTGTGCTGCCATATTGCAATCCAGATCTGAAACCAAAGCATCCTTCACCACAGATAATTAAAGATCCCTTAACACTGTATAAACATATGCATTCAGTTATTTCCATGGCCATAGGTAACACAGCACATAAAGAAAATAAACACTTGTAAACTCCAGTCTGTCAGGGTTGCACTTGAATTGGGGTAGTCCACTTCTGTCTTCACAGAACCTATGCACATCTAAGCTGTTCTTCACTCAAGAGAATGGTGCAACAGGACAAAAATAAAAATATTCCTTTAGAGACCTGTCCGGCTCAGGACCAGGCTTTCCCCCAGCTGCTTGTTTCTGCCTTAAAACACTGTTCACAGTTGCTGTATGCCGTTGATCAGCAGTCGGACTCTGTGCTATTGACTATATCTTACTGCCAAAACATTTCGCCCACCTCAGATAACCCTGATAGTCGGAATTTTTGAGCATAGAATGCTCAAATGGTCACCATTTAAAAGCACTGCTTATTCCTCTTATTTTTCTGTTGTCCCGTCAAGCAAAGCTTGTCACAATTTGTCAGATGTGATTTGTTCCATGACATGCAGACCTAGGTCTGATTTAACATTAAAGATTCATCCAAAGCAAATGTACTCACATGATTAGCTTCAGGTCCTTAACAAGTATCGATTCCCAGCAGAGAACAGTATTTTCAGTTTGGGGCATAAACAAGAAAAAAAAGTCCCCATTTAAGTAATATTTCAGCAACTGTCTTTACTCTTGGAAAATTACTTGGGCAAGCAAGGCTTTCCTGGGTCAGCAAAACTTACTTGGGTGAATGAGGGCTAAAGATTTACTTCATCAATAAATGAATAGTAGGAGGTCAAACACTGCAGCATCTGTATCAAATTAGGATAATGAAAACTTCTGGTTTACTACGGTTCAACTTTTCTCTAGCATATGCTGCGTGTAATATAATTTGAACGTTGTTTTCCAGCATTTACTGGCTTGTTTGTTTTCAGCACTCTGCTGTGGCGTATGGGAATCAGGTATTATACACTAAACATTTGTTTAGGTAGTATTACAATGTGTTCTTGCAAACAAGTTGTATGTGAGGCATGTATTAGCTCAGGTCAATTTAATCCTAAAACATTTTATGTCTCCCCTGCTGTAAACCATGTGAACTCTTTTCATGTGTATTTATGTATGGCTCTTCAAAACAAGATGACAAACTTCCCCTTCCCCTCACAAAACATGCACAAGCAAGTTCACAATCACCTACTTCCTTTTTAATGCAAACAGTTCTAGTCTGGATTTATCACAGGTCATTAATTTGATCTCTCTCCTTTTCTTTCTCTTTTTTTTTTTATTCTTTTCAAAAATGTAATGAAGGCAACTCCTCAACCTTAGCCCAATCAACTTCCTTCTTCAGTTTTAAACTCCAGTAACTGCAATCTTCTATTTACAAACATTAAGAGGGGGTCTATGGCTAACATTTAA
This sequence comes from Neopelma chrysocephalum, assembly GCF_003984885.1. Lineage (NCBI taxonomy): Eukaryota > Metazoa > Chordata > Aves > Passeriformes > Pipridae > Neopelma > Neopelma chrysocephalum. Next base: position 1,252,557 of record NW_020925422.1, on the reverse strand, counting down.
TATTCACTTTCATCTTCAAGCAGCTAGAAATGTTAGCTAGCCATGTTTCTCACAGATGTCAGTGCCCAATTATTTTCTGGTTCAAGTAGTATGAGTTCTGTTGATAAGGTTGGTTTTGCCATTAAGTAAGAATACATAGTTTTCAAGTAGACTAACTGAGTATACACAGAACATCTGTGACTGTATAATTCATAGTCCCTGGAAGTATTCACCCACCCTTCAAGTATTTGATTCCCACTACATGAAAAGCAAATGTTGCAAATATACATTATGGTATTACTTACTATTTTAAATTTTGTTTAGCATTTAAACAGAAATCTCATTTGGGAATTGTGCTCCTGAACTAAACTTCCACGAAAGCCAGATATTTTCTCCAGTGAAGAGTGGTGGAGAACAGAAATCAAATTTTTAATGCATAAGAAAATGTTTGACTTTAAAAAGAGTTAGTTCTCTTGGTCTTATAATTTTTGAGAGCTACAATATTAAAACCAGGTTCCTACTAGATAAAATTGGCAACTGTACTTCTCTAATAGTTACAAACCTTCCCAATCCCGCTGAAATAGGTATTTGCTTTCAACCATGTCTGAGGCAATTCCATGAAGAAAGGGGTTTGCTGGAGCAGACCCACATTTCTTCACCATACATTAAAATAGTCTCATTAAAAAAAAATAGAAGCTAATCATAACAAGATCATTTTGCTTTTCTAGTCTGAAATGGCAAAGGAAACTCTAAGCATGATAACAGCTACATAAATGTTACTCTGAGAAAAATGCCACAGATTTCTCAAAATGAATTCTGTGATTAAAAGAGCCTGACTCCACTGGACTTCATCAGATTGATGCCAAAGGATTTAATCGTCAAGTAAAAATTACTTGGATGAGAATGGCTTACTGGATGACACTTAAATGAATGCACACCAAAAGCAGTCACTGAACTAACTGTAGTGAAGACAGTGCGAAAATCACACCTTTAGCTACTATCTTTGAGGTCAAGTTAGTAATTAGTATTGTTGCTGTATGATACAAAACAAGTGAGCAGAATCTATGCCAAATAATAAGCCACCTCGTGCAACCCTGTGACACAAATTGGTTGTATAGACTCAGCACTTCGTTATTTACAACACCTGCATGTTCGGTATGGTCCTTTGGAAAATGAAGCATTCACCTTGAAACGTCAGGAAGTGGCATCTTTTACAATATATTACACAGCTAACTAAAGCCCTTATTTTTTGCCGTTCTATTAGTGAAATAATTTTCCGCAGCAGCTAAACATCCGCGCTGTACAGATGCTGGCACAAACGTGCCTGTTTACAAACTTCAAAAGCGGCAATTAGCTCGGGAGGAGAACAGGAGAACAAATTACTCCCTGAACAAGCGGTCAAGGTTAGAAAAAGACAGAGCCATTCGCCTAAGGAAGACCCAGCAGTCACTGCCTTGCGACTCACCCTGAGATGAGCCAGACAGGACAGAGGCGGGGGTGACGGGCAGAAGGGCATCTCCACTGCAACTGACCGGGCTGCAGCCTCAGTCCCGCTTCCCCCGCCAGCCCCTGACCCACACGCCGTCCGGGCCACCCCCGGAAACACCTCCCTTGGACAGCCAGGCAGGAAGGGAAGAGGCAGTGGGGCAGTCGAGCCCTCGCAAAGAGCAGGTACTTTCTCCACGCGTGATTGAGACCTGAACTTTTAACCGCCCTCCCCGGCAGCGGAACGAGCGGCGGTGTTAACCCTCGGCCGCCCCAGGGCTGCCCGAGCCCCCGCCGTCGGCCCCTGTGCCTCGGCGCCGCGTCGCCAGCACACCACAGATGAAGGCACAGCCTCCTAATTCACCCTGCCCTCGGCCGGGACTCTTCCCTGCCCGTGCACTTGAGGGGACGGGAGGTGTGAGTGTGCGCAGGGGGAAATCCCTCTTCCCTTGTTCAACACCGTTTCCCCTCAGCAGCATCCTATCTCCTCCTCGGCATCAGCGGCACGAAGCAACCCGGTCCCCGCCCGGCCTCCCCGCGCCCCGCCGTCGGCCCGGCCGCTCCGCGGCGGCGCGAGGAGTTTGCGGGGCGCCGCCAGCCCGCGGCCCCTCCTCGGGGGCCGGCCCTGCTATTCTCCCTTAGAAAACCTTTCCCTTTTCCACTGTTTCGTCCAGCTCCCGCAGGGCCCGAGGGCTGAGAGGGGCCGCGGGAGCGGCAGGGCGAGTGCTGGACGGAGAGAGCTGGGCTGCCTCGCAACGCTCCGCGCCCGCCGGGCCGCCCCGAAGGGGTCCGACCTTCCCCAGCCCGTCTGCGTGCGCTCCCCGGCCGAGCAGAAGCGGTTTGGCAGAGCCACCAGCCCGCGGGGGAGAGGCTGGTGGCGCCAGGCAGAAAGGGGCGGGGAGCATCCCTGCCCCAGAGCCACCCTTCTCCGCGGGGCTGCGGGAGGGCAGTCGGCAGCCCACCTTGGCCGGGGCCAGGGCGGAGGGGACGGCGGCCACCGTCCGCGGGGAGCGGGCGGAGAGGGGAGCCCGCGGCCCCAGCCCACAACCACGAACAAAGCCCGCGGCTGCGCCGAGGGCTGCTCCGCGGAAGAAGTTACCTTGTTTCCAGGCTACTTCCCCTCAAAAAGCAGCCTTGGAAAAAACCCCAGTAAATAAATACATCGGCCGCGACCCAACTACCTCGCGGGAAGAGCAGAGACGGCGGGGTTACGCCTCTGCACGGAGCGGCCACATAGTTCTTGTAACAAAGACCCCACCACCCAGCCCCACATGATGCCCGGGGTGGAGGGCGGCGGCCTCGCCCTCAGACCCGACGTCTCGCGGCTGCCCCCCGCCCCACGGTGCCTCGGCGGGCGCGACCCCCTGCGAGCGGGACTTGGGGGAGGGAGGCGAGGAGCCCCAGAGCCGCGCATGCAAGCCGTGCCAACGGCTAGGGGAGGCAACTGGGGGAAGGGGAGTGAGGGAAGAATAAGAGGGGGGAGTGTGAAAAAAAGATAAAAGAAAGACGAAGCCACGAGATGCCGGGAAAGTGGCAAGAGCAAGCACAGCGTGTGCACTTGCGGGCGGCTCTCCTCCTCCCTACGCGCTGCAAACGATGTCGAGACAGAAGGCAGCAGCCAGCCTCAAACCACACACCACCCTCGCTCCTTCCGAGCCTGCCGGGGCAACCCGGGAGCCTTCCCTTCCGAGTAACCCAAAACAGGGATACGGACGGGGGAGTACTGTACCTTTTCGGTGCATGTATCTGGGCAGCTAGAGGACAACTAGCTGATGTAGTGTCCCATTTAGTAATCCATTTTAGGGGATCTCTCTGGGAAACTGGAGCCACTTTCTCCTTTGCAATCCTTTGTCATTACTACATGTATGCTTCCAGGGGGATGGTATATTTAATATTTCTACTTTCTGAATTGCAAAAGCAATTTGTTCATTTCCAATGATGGGCGAGAAGGGGAGGGATCAGGTAGAAGAAAAGAAAAAGCAAAAAAAAAGCGTTAGCAACTCCTCTCCAGACCCAAATTCCACTAGGGTTCCGCTCCAGCGAGTCCCCTTCAGCCGAGCCTCGGGAGGTAAGTCATTTCATGGTCTCCTTCTGGTCCCTCTCTACCAAAAGTGCTGCCGTTGTGACGGCTGTTTCAGGAAAACTCCGAGGCAGGAGGCACTCGCTGTGCCACGGCAGGAAAGCGCAGTCGCTCCTCGCTTCGGGCTGCCGGGCATTGGACTGTGCACGGTGAGGACCAGGGAGCCGCTGCCTCTCTCTCTCTCTCTCCCGCCGCTCCCGCTCCGCCGCCCCTCTCCCGCCGCCGCCGCTGCGCCGCCGCTGCCCCGCCGCCCGCGCGCTGCCCCAGGG
>NW_020925422.1:1095820-1248344 GCF_003984885.1 Neopelma chrysocephalum | reverse complement strand
CAGCGCCACGGCCCCCGGTCCCGCACGGCCGAGCCCTCCCCAACGTTCACTGTCTCAACGTTCAACCTCGGAGCCCCGCCCCGCCCCTCCCGCCGCCGCGGGCGGGGCGCGCGCCCGGGAGGGGGCAGGGCCCGGGGGGGCGGGGCCGGGCGAGGCCGAGGGAGCCCGGCCGGGAGGGGCAGGGGGAGGGCTCGGCCGTGCGGGACCGGGGGCCGTGGCGCTGCTGGCGCTGCTGCCAGCGACACCTCGGGGCCGGGGCCGGGCGGCACGGGGCTTGTGCCGAGCAGGTGCCAGCGCAGGGGACCCGCCGCGCTCGGCCCTCGCCCGCCCCATCGCAGATGCCGCCGCCTCCAGCCATCACAGTCGTTGCACGTCGGCGGGGCGCGGAGAGTCGGCGAGGGGCGCCTTAAGAGCGCGGTGCGGGGCAGGGTCGGCCGTCCGCAGCCCCTCGGGAGACGGGGGCGCGGCAGCAGGGGCCGCTGCGGCGCCTGGGGCGGCAGCGCAGCCCCGCGCATGGAACCGGGCCGTGCCCCCGGTGCATCCCCCGCGTCCCCGGGGGGAGTGGGACCAGGGCCGCAGGTGGCCGTCCGCTTGTCGCCTTTCCCCCTTCCCTCCGCCCCAGTCCCGCCGCGGTGGTCGCTGGCTGCGCTAATCCCTGTCTCGGAGCCGATCCAGCCGGGAGCAGGAGCAAGCGGCGCTAATACATTAATCCACCCTCTCTCCGTCCCCGCCCGAGGCCCCCCGCCGCCGCCGCCGGCAATAATCCCCGGACCAGCCCCGGGGAGGTGCCGGCACCGCTCCCTCCCGCCGCGCACGGCGGCCGAGCCGTCCTCTGCCCCGGCGCGGTGCCAGGACAGCGGGAGCGGGAGGTGCAGAACCTACGCGGGGCCGGCAAACCCATCCGGGGCCAGGCAAGCTCAGCCGCTGCCCGAGGGGTCCGTCCCGCCCGCCCGTGGGTCCGTCCCGTGGTTCTTCCCCCCCCTCCCGCGCGCCGCTGATCTCTTAGACCATCGGGGCTGGAGCGGACAGGCTGCGGGAGCGGGCTGCGCTATAAACCCTACAAAATAGCCCAAAGTCTTCGAGCTGCAAAACCCGCGTGCTCGTTTCCTTGACGGCGGCATGCGATTCCTCAAGAGTTTTAGCAGTGATTTCCACCCTGTAGATCTCACTGGAGTTAAGGCTGCAAGGAGAGCCTTTAGTTACTTCAGCGCGAAGGTATCTGATTTCCAGGGGGTTCATTTACATGTGGAATTGCTTTAACATGATTTATATTTATTTTTTTCCCCAACCAGATAAGTGAAAGGACAGAATGTAACTAAGGGGTTTGCTGTCCGGTCACGAAGTGTGGCATTAAAATGAGAATAATTACTTGTTTATGACAGTCGCTTTTTCTTCCTTTTATTTTCAGATCATGAAAGGACTCTCAGACATTGGTTTTGGTTCTGTACTTGATTTGGGTTCTAAAATTAACCACATATCCATTCAATTTCTAGTTGTTAGATTACAAGGGAAAACATTCATCTGTATCAAAGAAAAGTTTCTTCTTTCCTTTCTGACAGTTTAAACTGAATGTATACTTAGTGCAATTTTTTCACCAAAGGAACTGAGACTTAATATATATTTTCTTTCTTTCTGCCCCTGTAAATCTAAAACAGAGTAATTGCTGGGGACAGATAAATTTTAGTGAAACAAACTTACCCTAGTCCTGAAAGCAATTAGAGAAACACAAGCGGTACAAATAATTTCTGGGTACCCAAACGTGTGTCAGGGGTGTAAACTGGATGAATGTACCTTGATTTGCAAAGACCCCTAACCCCATTTCCACTAAGAGGCCCTAGATCATATCATGATACTTCTCCCTCTGTCAGGAAATGACAACAGAGACTGAACATAGTCAGGATTTGTGGAAAATACCCATTTGACAATGGCAAAGGCTGACATCCCGTCATTCTGTTATGTTCAATCACTGCATACGTTTTGAGGTGTTCAAAACTGCCACTGACTTTGTTGTGGGTTTGAACTGTAAGCAGATCTAGGTTTGGTCTTTACTGTGTGCTTCAGACACTTCACAAATATTTCCGCAATACTGAATGGTTTATTTTACACTTACATTTCTTCAGTAATCAAAAAAAGGCTCTCTGACAGAGAATACTTTCCCCTCCTATAAATAGGGTTTTGAAAAATACAGACCAGATTTTTATAGGATAAAGTTCTGTAAGAAGCAGCACTAAAAAAATCCTATTTTCCAGACACTGGTACTAGCTAAGGCATCAGTTACTAGAAGTTTTATGTTCAGGTTCTTTTACAAAAGTGTTTTCTATTCATCCATTTTCTTTCTCTGTCTTTAATTTCCAAGCCTGCACTCCTTAACTTCTTCACTTAAATCACACATTGTAGCCCTTTTTCATATAGCCCTCTGCCAAAATGACAGCCAGCTCTTCTGTCCTTTGTTGCTGCTCCTTCTGCTCTTAACTCACTAGAACTGATTTACAAAATCAGGCTTGTCTTTGTTGCTTAAAAACCCACTGTCTTTTGTTTTACCTGACTCCCTGTTCCCTTTCTCACTTGGTACCCAATCCAATAAACTATTCTCCTCAACTTTTCTCTCCCACCAAGTTTTTTAGGCTCTTTTCCTGGAACTTTAATGTCAATCTCAATTCTCCATGCTGTCAGATTTTCTGAAAACAGAGACACAACCTTATTTGTTTTGCCTAGACTAGTTAACTGTGGGCTACTCACATGGGCTTGGGGAAGGGAATTATTACCCTTATTGATGGGAAAAGACATATTTTTTCACTGCCTGCTTTTTGGCAGCTGCAGCAGTAGAGTGCAGTGGGTTTTCCAGTCACAAATTCTTGGTGAGGTCTCCATGGAGCTGTGCATTTTAAAAGCCCTATCTGAACAATGCACACAAGCTATAGAGAACTTCTCCAACTCATTCCAACTCATTCAAACTCATTCCATTTGCAGAGTAGATCTCTACCAAAGATTTGGCTTGAGTTCATAAGAAAATGTTACCTCTACCCTTCCTTCCCCATCATATATGAAATATGTTGACTTAAAGTTTGTGGGACACCTGGTTTATATTGAGGAAGGGATTTGAGTCTCTTTCACTGGCAGCAACTGCCACATTCAGTTGGGATGTTCAAAATTCGATGCTAATTGCCATGCTGAGCCCCACATTGTATTCATCTATATTTTCTCCTCTACCAACTTCCCAGAATCATGTGACAGTATGAGCAGCATCCCCTTAGATATAGCTCTGAGGAGCTGGGATGCAGGGTTGCAATGGTACCTCGTTGAGCTCACCCCCATTCATTATCTTCCTGCATGAGAATAATATGTGCAACATTCCCTAATTCCAGTTATTGTTCAACTCAGTTCAGCTTGTTCTTGCCCCTATTTCAAAAGTTCAAAGTGCAGCAGAGTTTTACATTGTCAAGAAACAGCACACAAGTGGTAGAGCTGAGGATTTTGTCAGCTATCTGAGAAACACAAGGGGGTTTTGCCCCATGGAAGGTATCAGATAGTTTTGATGAGGCACTTGAAGCCTGTAATCTAAGAAGCGCTTGTACTCCTTTTTCATCTCTCCTATTCTGGCATCAGAGGAGATGCTTTTACCTGTGGAGATAGATCTCACCACAAATAAAAACAAAATGTTGAATGCAGGCACATCTTATATAAAAGAAGTGTTGACTTCTTTAATCTTACAGCAATAGTGAAATCACATCAAACTGCAAATATCATTTTTGTCAAGACAAGATTATTGAATGTCTGGCGAAGTAATTACTCCTACAGAGAGAAAAATAAGATCTTTCTTTTAATCACTTCAGGGGAATTCACCAAACTTAGCTGTACTCTGAAAATGTGGTTGAGAGTGGGCAGATTTTTCTTCAGCCAGAAGCTGTTCTTGGGCATAGTGCAGCTAAAGTAAAGAAGACTTATAAAAACTGACACACACACAATTCTCGACCTCCCAAAGTAAAATGGCAACTAGTCTTTTGCCAAATTGACTCCTGCAGTGAGGTTCATAGTTTGAAAGTGTGAGCACTAGACATTTTACAGATCTTTCTGAACATGTAAAATGAGATTAGTTTAAGAACAATGAGTTTCCTCCATGGATGTGATTTTTAATGTTGAATCCCTGCAAAATTCTTTCTGTAACTGAGGACCGTACTAAAAATGCCACATTTTTAGGTTGCTGGATGGCATATATGGATTTGCTTTTCCCAATCACTTTGTTCAAACATCTTCCAAACGGATATGCAGATGACTGTAGGCTGACATGTCATGCTTAACAAGGACCACCCAATGTATTGAAGGGTCAGCAAAATAGTTTGAAACGCTCACTGGAAATCCTTCACTGAAGGATTTGCCTCTGCTGGGAACCCAGAGTGTTTCTCTGCCAATTCTGTGCAGGTTGGTCTCTACAACTATGGAGAATTTTGGAAGGCAAGCAAGGCTGCAGAGCAGATGTTTTATGCAGGAGGCTACTCTGGTCAGACCCTGCTGTACTGTGCCAGAAAAATCAGCTGAAATTCATGTTGCACTGTGAGCAACATTCACGTGTCACTGTGTCATCTAATTCCCAGAAGAGAAGAGTGTTACATGATGGTGAAATAAGCAAAGAATACTGTGGATAGCAGCTGGACCATATGGTGAAGGGAGTGGTTCCCCTTTAAAAAAAAAAAAAAGGAAAACAACATAGCATGTAAGATCAATATGGGAAAGTGATGTAGAATTTAACAATTGTTAAAGCCAACAGAAATTTGCAGTGATTCATTATCAAATTACTCTAAACACACATGGTCCAAATCCTCCTGTGGTGTAAATTAACATGTTATTAATGTTGGTGCATCTGTATTGATTTCACCTGCTGATGTTCTGTTCTGTAAAATTTCACCAGGAAGGGATCTTATGGTGCTTTTTAACTAGCCTGAAGAGCTCCACAACAGGAATATAACTGATCTGTTGCATTCCATAGGCACTTAAACTTAAGTCACTAGAAAAATTATTTGCTATTAAACTCTATTGGATTTTCCATAAAGGGAAACTTAATTTTTTCACACAGTGGATGTTGATGATCTCACATTAGTCTCTTCTATTTAGAGTTTCTGAGAGGAAAATTAATCAGAAACTATAGAGAGAGCATCTAAAGAGACTTTTCAGGTTTTATTTCCCCTCAATTTTACTATGAGAGAAGACAGCATGCTCCTCAGGTACTTCAGGGTGATTTAGTTTCAAGTATTGTGCTCTACATTTTTAGTTCACTATTTCAGAAGATCCACACACCCAGCATTAGGTGTTGCATCCTTTTTGAATACAATGAGGAACTGAACAGAATAAAATGCTTCTCTCGGCTGTTGTTTCTCGTTATATTATTAAGGTTTGACACTAAGTATTGAGTTGGTTGGACAGCAAGTGAAGAGGTGGAGACTCTTTGAAAACTTGCAAAATATATTTTGATTGGAAAGTTAAGTTAAATTAATAGAGTTTTCTTGGGGTAAATCCTCTGTTCTCATCAGGACTCCATAAAATCAGGCTTGATCAAGAGCTTAAGGATAACAGTGAGGAAAGACATTTATTTTGGCTTTGCCTATGTTCTTGCAGAGGATAAATATGGTCCAAAGTGAACCATTGCAGTGGATCTCCAAAAAAGCAATGAACATTTCAGATCTAGATGGGATAACAGAGTGTAAACTTATCGTAATTGAAAAGACAGCACTGAAAAAAGTAAATATTATAATAAAAATGTTTTAAATACAATTACAGCATCAAGCTGAGAGCAAAGCCAATTTTAAATAATAAGAAATGGTTAGTTTATTAAGTCAAAATCATTGCTTCCAGTGTCCCTTCAGCTGAACTGAGCCCTTAGGAACATTCACTACGTGGAATTGCCAGGCAATACAATATTACCAAAGAGAAACCTTTAATGGTTTCAGTATCTGAAATAAAGAGGCTTTATTCCATCCTCCTCCCCAACACACACACTTTAATTCATAACATTAAACCTCATCCAGCTGACTTTTTTTTTTTTTAACCCTCAAATTGATGGCAATGGGTAGGAAAAAGGATATACAACTGACAAACTAAAAGGAGAAATGTGAAGAACAGAGGGGAAAAGAGGAACCAGGACAAAATGGAAGAGACTAGAAGAAGGCTCCAGCTGAGAAAATTTATGAAGCAGAATCTGCAGTGGCAAGAAGGAGGGAAACTAGAGATAAGTGATGGAAGGAAAGAAAAAGGAAGGAAAAGAAACAAGGAGAGAGGAAAGCAAATAATCTCTGTGTGCAGCAAAAGATTAGCGAGATATAATAAAGCAATGTAGGAAAAATGGGATTGGTTAAACCTTGACCATTGAACAGCTGACAGGAAATGATCTTTTAGTCAGGTTTTATCCTTCGATCTTGTGAGATTACTCAGTGGAAATATTCAAGAAATGAGAGACTGAGTTGTTCTAGGTTTACACTTGCTTTTAAATATGATGAATATTTTTAAATACTAATGGAGAAATTAATGTCAAACACATTATGGCCTGCTAGGATACAGAAGAGTGACTGAAAATGTGTTGAAAGACATGACAAAGTATTTGGGAAGAAAAGTGTGTGTCCTGGTTTTGGCACAGCAATTTTCATCAGTGTCAATTACCTTCCAACACAACCTATTTGGACCCAATTCTGTGTGGAAAAAGTGACACAGGATAGCCAGGAAAAAGCAGGTTGAATGGTGGGTCAGTCTAGAAAGGCACCAGGGTGGCAAGCAGTCATGTATCCTGTGTGGGATAGATGGAGTTTGGCTCCTCTTGGCTCTCACCTGTGAGCAAGGCAAAACCAGGTGAAGGGAAACATCTCTCACATTCTCCCTGTGCACCTTCCCTCACCAAGGTTCAGTTAATGTCCCCAGTGTCTCACAGGAAAGAGCAGAAATTTATTCCTTTCCAATGGAAAATATGGGATAAGCTGTTAGTTTGTAGCACAGTGTGGTTTTTATGGGTTATGGTGGGTAGTTGATGGGGTCTTTTGAATGATTTCTGAGAATGCTCTGTCTAGCAAAGATATAACTCAGGAAAAAAGCTGAAATGGATATTTTCCTTTGTCTGCTTGTCTGTAATCATTTTTCCCAAGAGGAAAACTGATCAAATGGTGTTTCTAGATCTAGTTCATGTAACTGGTGTAGAAAGGGCTCTCTTTTGGCTTTTCCCTATATTGCATTAAGCCAGGAAAAATAATAATAAGAATTCTGGACGCTTATATTCAGTAGTCTAGATTTTTCCAGACCTGTACTCTGCCAATGGTATTTGTATTTAAAAGGGTTTTACTCCACAAGAAGCTTCACTGAAGGTAGCTGAGGAGTTTGGTATTTCTTTCTGTATCCAGAGGTGATAGCTTCCGGCCCATCTGAGGATAATGATGACTACAGTATTACTGCCAGGTACAACCTCTCCCTTCCTCCTTCCTACAGTCCGGTTGTAATCTGGAGTTTCCTGGTGATTATTAGAGCTGAAAAGCATTTGCTAATGAAGTCTGCACTATTACCAAGGAATGAGGGAAGGGAAGCAGAGACTTCCTGTGTTTGCTCATTCCTGGCAATCATTACCTAGCTGCTGCTCCCCACTGTGCTTCTCTCAGGTAAATCACAGCCTAGACATTCCAGTCCTGCCTAAGTGAGTTTCAGTCACTCTGCTGTGCTTGATATTCATGGAACAAGATTGAGAGGAAGTGAGTGAAAGCCATTTAGAACATTAGTCAGTGATCCAACATAAAGGACAAGAGACCATGAAGAAACTGACTGCTAAGTCAGTTTAACTCACCCTGAAAAGGGTTTCCACTGTTTGGACATGCATATTTGATTTCTGGCTCAAACCATTGTCCTTTCCATAAACCATCATACCAAACACAGTCTTTTAGAGTGTACTTAACAGTGCATATGTGGAAGTTTAGCAGATAAAGAAGAATACCTTGTAGGTGGAGAAGTGGCAAGACTATGCCTAAAGAAAAAGGAACGTGGAGGAAAACATCAGCTTGCATGCAGTAAAGCACAGGCATCCTTGTTTTTGTGTCATCAGTGATGAAACTCCCACTAGCTGAAAAACAAATTAACATATTATTGGCCAGGGTATCATTTATAGCAATACTCTTGGTCTCTTTATTTGGTCTCTCCTGAAAATAACATTGTTTCTCACTTTTGGTAAGGACTTCCTGTGGATGTTTTTTGGATTGTACTTTCAACCCTGTGTGGAATCGGTGTTCACAGAAAATCAGCAGAAAACATATGTGCATTTTAATATCTACTTACCCACTATGTCTAAGCCACAAAGAGAGCTTGATTTTGGAGTATTAAATTTTTAGTGGGGCCTGTGTTCAATTGAAATCTTTACCTTGGATGTTCAGTTAAATAAAAATCAAAGTAGACTTATAAATGTGCTATGTTTGATGTGGACTAAATTGCTTGGAGAAAAGAAGTGGACTTGGAGAAGTCCTTGGGAGTTTTGTCACAGACTTTCATGGGACCAGAACATCACCCAAGATGCAAAATCTGTAACATTAACCAGTTTGTAAACATGCCTCTTAAATATGTGAAAACAGAAAATTAGGAAGATGATAAGTGTGAAATAAAATACCCTCTCCCCTCAGACTGTAAAGTCTGGTCCAATTTTGGTCTTACTCAAATCAATTGCAAAACTGTGGCTGACCTCAGTGTAGTGAGACAGTAATTTTCAATTTCAAATACAGATTTTGGCGTGGTCTTTTTGTATGTTAGATAAGACATACACAAACCACCTTTCCTCACAGTCTACGTCATGCTAATGAAATGAATATATCATTCCTGCCTCTTGGGAACTGGTTTCACAGTGGCTTAAATCGTACTATGTTCTCAGGCACCAACAGATAGATGTGAGGGTTTTGGTTGTTGGCTGATTGTTTTTTGATTTTGTTTTGGTTTTGGTTTGGTTTGGTTTTTTTGTTGTTTGTTTTTGTGGGTTTTTGTTTGGTTGGTTGTTTTCTTTTGTTAGGAGTTTTTTGTGTTTTTTTGGGGGGGGGTGTTTAAAATTTTGTTTTGTTTTGTTTTTAAATGGCATTTCTGTTGTTCTTTTTTGATTTGGCTTGTCCAGAATTTAAAAGTTGGCAAGACTACTGCAAAAGTACTCCTTGGTTGTCCTTAAACTTTCCAGCAGAGTTACAAAACCTTGTAAGTAGGGAGCAATAGTGAAAACTCTACAGTGACCTTAGTGATGGTGGCAGATTATAAAATGCATGTTGCTAAGATGTCTGGTTAATGAATGTCAGTAGGATTAGAAAATGATGAGTGCACTTTTTAAGGTTACCATGCTGTGATAGATTTCTATCGCTAATAACAATGAAGGGTGCGCAGGAATCTGTGGACACAGCCTCTTTCTCCCAGAAATCAGCACTATCTCTTATTAATTAAATTGATTACATTGTTATATAAATCTCTCAGTGCTTATTCCACTCATTTCATACATACTAATGAGGATGAGCTTCTGAAGCTGGTGGTTGGAATCATTTATTCAGTGGTGGGAAAAAGAACATCAGGATTCAGACCCCCTGCTGACTTTGCACACTGTTGTGCTAGATTTATATTGGCCTACTAATAAGTAACTGAATACATTAAATGAGGCGCTCGTCACTGCAAGGGTTACAACAGACTCCTTGTTTTTCTTCCTTGTGTATTCTTTCTTTAGTGAGGAGATTAGGGGAGATGGGCCCATTATGTAAGTCTCTCCTCTTGGTATTTCATCCACCGGTTCAAAGCCCTCTTTTCCAAACAAAACTATGCCAAATCTCTCATCAATCATTAAAAGTCCCAGCAGTTACAAACTCTCTGATTTTGATGTGAAGTGCAACAGTCCTGCGTTTTTTTCACATAAGAAAGTGAATCACACACGATGCTTAGCAGTTCAAACTCCACATTGCACAGTATGCATGATTAGTGAAGAGAGAGAATACAGGACATTCAGCAGCCAAAGAAATGTCTCTTTAGAGCTCCTCTTTGGGAGGAAATACAATGAAACAAGCAAGCTGGGTATTCCAGTGCTGCATATGTGGCTGGAAAAAAATGCTGGGTGAGTCCTGTATATCCACATCGAATTTTGAACTGATAGACTCAACTTCTCAGCCTTCTGGATTTAGGATGGGAAAAAAGTATGCGCTGTGCTGCCAGACAAGTGGCTCCTGTTACAAACCTAAAATACAGCAGTATGACCACATTTTGTAGGAAATGCCCTGTGTTCAATTCATCAAGTTGGGTAGGGAAGTGTTGAAAATAGTACTGTGTGGAAACGACAGTAAATGAGGACTTTTAAATATCTGTGACTGTTGTGTTTTCTTTGTCCTCCACTTGTTAGAAGACAGGCAAAATTCACCAGCTATTTAGATCAGTAAACTGATCCCTTCTGCAGATGAGTTTACTGTGTGACATGGGAAACTCAATTAGCCTTATTAGCTTAGCTTGTATAACTGCACAGGTAATTAAGTCAGGGTGACCACCTCTTTGAAAAGTCCCATCTGCACTATGTGGCTCTACACAAAAGTGGGAGGCATTTTTTATGTGTTTTGCTAGCAAATCAACAGGAAAAAGACAACAATTTCTGAAGAAGAGGTAACATACTGGATGCAGATGTGTGCAAGTAGGACTTCTATGTATTCATTGTTCCCAAACTGGCTAAACAATTCACTTTTTTGGATGAGTTGAAGAGATGGTTCCAGTACACTACTAATTGCCTTCAAATTATGTGACTGGCATACTAGGAGTGAATGACTGTAGTGGTGAATGAGGGAATAAAAAAAATAGTGGGGATTAAATACAGTCTATTCCTTATTTGCATTGTGCGTGGCAATACAAAGGTGAAACTTTGTAAGAGATTTTAGTGTATGTTCCAATTGACTTTGCAGTGTACATATCACCCTGTGAAAAAAAAGTACTTTCCATTTTGCCATGCTTCTTGCTTACTGTGTTTCCTTCCATCTGATGGCTCTTTTTGGTAACTATTTTGTGAATGGATCTGCTCTTTCCTTTGAAGTTGTAATTTGTCTTGGAAGAACTACCTGGGAAGCACTCTTTTATTGTCAGACCTTGAATCAATGTGGGAATAGTTAGTCACCTCTGAACACTTGGGTAAATCACAAATAGTATCTTCTGTCTTAGAAGTCAAGTTTTACATTTTTTCATTGAGGAGTGATGCTCCTGCACTCACTTCCTTGTTTATGGAACAGAACATTTCAAGACCAGCACAAAATATGATTTATTTAGGACATATAACCTGTCAAATGCTAGTGTCTCTAGATGTTAATTATGAAGTAAACCAGCCATTTGGAAGAATTCAATGAGATATAGACAACAGTCAAATAATTTTGCTATAGTGATAGCAGCAAGTTGTAGAGTTTTTTATGCAGAACAGATCTTAACTCATTGAACTTATCTCCCTTATCTCCCTGCAATTTTTTTTTTTGGTTGAGTTTTTTTGGTTTGTTTGTTTTGTTTTGCTTGTTTGTAGGGTTTTGTTGGGTTTTTTTTTTGCTTGTTTGTTTTGGGTTTTGGTTTTTTTCTCATTTTTATTGCTGTGTCTCAGAATCACAGGTTTTATGGGTGTTTAACTATTTAGAGGAGGCACTTGGTAATAAATGACTTGTCAACACCATGAACTCTTTGTTTTGGCTCCAGTAGCTGTAGGACGAACTCTCCATAATGGACACAAGAAAAGAAATAAAAGAAATTCCAGAAACCTCTGTTACCTACAGTGTGTGTAATAAATATGGACATAGAGCCATAAATCTTTTAGTTCACCAATCCCTTTTTGAAATCTTAAGGATTACTTGCCCTATGTATTTACTGAAAGTATCTATGAGTGCATCCCCAAAGTTTGGGCAGAAGGAAAGAGTCAGCTGTATGGATGAGGTAGAGATGGAAGTTGCTATGGGAAGTCTGTAAGAAGTTGTTGGAATCTGAAGATCTTTTCCAGATGATATCCAGTCTTGGGATGCAAATTTTCCTGGCTGCAGTTTACAGTATTGAGAGTCTAAAATTATGGCAGATACTTAGCACTTTAAGCTACTTCCTACTTGAATGTCTGATTTCTAGACTTTTAGACCACATCTGAAATTACACCATTGCTTGCTGAAGGTTATCATCCATTCTCTGTTAAAAGAATGTTCATTAAAATTACAGGTGTTATCATTCATCACTTATACTTGCAAATCTCCATCCATGCACTATTTACCTTTTGCATTGGAAGTATAATGAGAAAAATCATATGTAAGGATTTGCTCAGCAAAATATCGTATGTGATTAGCACAGAGTATACAGAGGGCGCTTAGACAGAATCAGATCCAGAAAGGGATGTTGGTAGCTAGCATACAATTAAGATACCATATCCACACTGTAACCTGTATTTGTGACTCTACTTCTAAAGCAAGGGACTTAACTAGACACAGTGATACTGACTATTGCCAGTTATCTTTGTATAGTTTAAGCAGGCATTTAAGTCACAGAGTTTTCTTGAACAAACAAGTCATGCTTGAGAGGGATTATACATAAACGAGAAAGCTTATAAATGCTGAAATTCTGTATTTTAGATCAGGAGCAGTATAAGAGAAGGACTGAACAGCAAAGCTAGACCCAATGCAAATATCCATAAAAGAATAAACCTATTCAGACAAAGAGTTTAGATTAATTTCTGCAGCTGAAATATATTGGAATCATTATGAGACTTGTTTTTATATGGATTTGAATCCATTGAATTCTTAGGCATTATTCCTTGTTTCCCCTTCTAGTGATGTACATTATATTATTGGTGTCTCATATGGAATAAATGCTCAGTTCTCTCTGCCTCCTTCTATTTTATGTGTATGCTTATACTATATGACATCCAGGAGATGTCTTCTTGTCTGTGTCTGATAGAAATTATTAATGCATTACGCTGTGACTGAATTAATCTGTTTATTCAAGCAGTGCACAAATGTCACTTTGCTGGTTTAGGTCTCCTCCTTTGACAGCTGATTTCTGCCCTTGCAACACCCTTACACCTCTTAGAAAGATGAGATAAGCAGCTTTTCTCATGGAATCATCTTATTTCTCCTTTAATTAGGGAGCAGTAAGAACACACCTGTGTGCATGATCAATAGGCCTTGCAGGAGGTAAGGTGTTTAATCTCTGTGACAGGTGTCATCTCAAGCAGCCCTGTGAGCTGGGATGCTGGGGCTGTTCCTGACACTGATCATTTGGATATGACCATAAGGTAAGCAGATTGGACTGACCTCCAGAAAATAATTTTTAACTGCAGCTAGTAGCAGAACACTGTCAAAGTTTCAAAGGATTTAACAATGCTTCTGAAGGAAACATTTAAAGGGCCTTGTTGAATCAAACATTCCCATCTAGCTCTAGAGGCATTCCTGTCCCAGGTCTGCAGTGTTTGGTTACACTTCTATTGTTTGATGTAGAGCCTTAGATCTTCAATTAATATGCAATTCAGTGTTCACTGAGACAATGGCAGGATCTACTCAGCATTTTGGCAGCCTGTGAAACAGATAAACTCTAACCTTTGCCAAATACAAAGGATGATAAAAGCAGAAGTCACTTTTTACAGCTGAATTAAAATAAACTGCCAGTGTCTTTGTAGTCCTCATCTTTTTTCCTGCTTTACTGTTGTAACCTTCAGCTGGCATTGCATGGTGCCTATAAAATACATACTGTAGAATTAATAAATAGAGTTGCAGCAGCAAGCAGGAAGCCAGAGACATTGAATTTGCCCTCAACTACTATTCATCCATTAGATTCAAAGTGTGACGTACTTGCTAGATTTCTCTAGGCTGTTCCTGGAAATAGGTAAGGAGTCCAGTGCCACAGCAATCTACCTTAAAATGCCTTTGAGTTCAGTAGGGCAGGATTTCACTGAGTCTGTTAAATGCGAGTAGGTCATGATAGCATCATGGAGGTCTTTTCATGTGCCTATCGCAGGGCTGAGATGTTGAAAAAGTCAAGTACAAAAACTATATGAAAACCTGTGTTCCAGGTAAATTATTTGAAAATTAAGAGATCATTATTTTCTGCAAAGAAGACAAAATTTAAGGTTTTTTTTAACATGGGAGTCAGCAGACAAAGGCAGAAAGAACCCACACCCAAAAGCAAAAACAAAGACCTAAAATACGTTTGAGAGTCATTGGTTTGCATTTTATGAAAACCTCTGTGTGTGATTTGATAGTTCATTACTATATCTCAGGGTTGAGATCTAGTCCCGTGTAAAACAGGACAGTGTATTTAAAATAGCTTTTCTCTCCTTTTAGCAGACATTGGGAAAAAATAGAAGTTCCTATGATGTGCTATTTTTAGTCACTCACAAAGTTACAATGGTTCTACATTTCTCCTGCTTAGTGCAAGTGTTTTTGTCTCTGAAATATGTTCAGAGAGAATAGGTGTGAAAGACCCTCATGTGCCTGTTTAAACAACATTTTATCTGCCTTAGACAAATCAAGTATTATGGCTTTGCCAGTCTGACATGTCTACATTGAAATGTATTAAAGAGAAAATCACACAAACAGCTCCCCTGGCAGATCAAAGAGAGTGATAATCCAGGCAGGATGCGGAAAGCTGACCTTGGAGAGCCAGAGTTGTCACTGGGTGTTGGAGTATTTAAAAAATCAACTGATTAACCACAGTCATTCAGTACTGTGCATCCAGTGGTTAACACAATGTGGGTTACAGACTGGGTAAGCAGACCTGGAGGCTGAGGGGTGAAGAGAGGAAAACTTCACATGCTCTACTTCAAGTTCAGTGAGTCTACTTTTGGGCAGATTTTTAGCGTTGATGTGGTTGCAGTGGCAGCTTCATTCATCCAGTAGTCTGGGACTGGTCTGTACAATGGCTCAGGCAAAGCTTGGGTTCAATCCTCTCCTCCCTCTGAGAAGACTCAGTGCTGGGAAGCCCCAGAGGAGTGCTGCTGCCTCTGACATGCTGCCAGGCTCGGGAGGCAGAGTCACTCTCAGCCCCGTTTATGACACTTATCCCACTTCTTGTGATGGATCCGAAGAGCCATTGCACTGAGACAGCAGTAAGGCTGACAAGATATGAACAGGGAGATTGATCATCTTGGAATAAACTTTGGCATGTTGACAGAGGCAGTGTGCTGCAAGAGATGTCACATGAAATCCTCATCTGGGGACAACAGAGCTGATCTTGAGTGAAAACACATATCACTAGCTCATGACATGAAAAGCGGCATAGACACCATTGATATTTCTTCCTTGGTTTTCTGAAGCCTACTTTGAAGATTGCTAGGGTTGTTTGTTTGTTTGTTTGTTTGTTTTTTGGGGGGTGGGGATGGTGTAAGTAAAAAAGGATTTAGCAAGTTTATAACTAGTTTCAGGACCATGAAGCCAGGGTTACGGCTTAAATAAATGGGCTGGTAACTGGTTTCAAAAGGCAAAAAAACATACCCCGTCGTAGTTCTGTTATTGTCTAATTTCTGTTAGGTGATCACATAATCATACTACATGGAAGCCATTTTAAACATATAGCTTATATTTACAGTTATTTCACTATAGAAATATGAAGTCAAATGGAGGCATTTATGAACAAATATGTTAAGATTATTTTTACTCATAATACATGTATTAAGAAACTGCGCCTCTAGAAATCTTGAAGAAGTACTGGCAGGAAGGGGATTGAAGTTCACATAAAGTATCTGTGATCAGAGGAGATAATACCAGTTAAATCACTGACCATTTAATTCTGTTCACCTTTCCTCTCTTGATTTGCTGCTTTAATTTCCTACATTTGATTTCTTCTTGATTTTAAATTAGCTCCTCTTCAACTTAAAAAAAGGGCTAGATTGTCAAGCTCTCAAGTGAGTTTGCTGACCAGAAGAATCTCTTAAGAGACTCACAGTAAATCCAGTGGAACAGTGCATTTTTTCTAAGTGCTTGTCATTAAAGTTTGGAGTGCACAGTAGACTTGAAAAGAGTTTGGAGGACTGATTCAAGTAGTAGCATTATTTTTCACATGAGTGCATCAAGAAAGGGCATAGAAGTTGATAAGAAAAAATTTGAACCATGGAAAAAAATCAATTCATATTCTCATCTCTTTTTAATTAACTTGACATCTTTTTAGTCTTTGTCATTTACACATAGCTTGGCTCCCACAGCTTTGATAAATAGAATGAGGAATTCATTTATAGTGGTTGATTTTGCCTATATAATAATTATATCAGTGAAAAAGGAAAAAAAATCCATGATGATTTGAAAAAGAAGGAAAATAATTAATCCAGAATAAACAAGAAGATACTGCTGGTTGACTGATATGAGCATGTTCAACATCCACTGAATATCTTTTCTCTTGTCTTGCAGTATCTGAAGTTAGTCACTGAGCACTACCTTTTCAGCTTCTTCCTTAAGAAATCTTTATGATAAAGCTATGAAGTCTCCAGTATAAAGCTTTACTCACAGAATTAGCACAAACCCTCCCATCCAACATCAGGCATTTTAACTGAGGCTGACAATTTCTGGCACAAACCTGTATGCTCAAGACAACTGTAACTCCCTGCACAGCACCGCACAGCAGAGTACAGCACAGCACATTACTGCTTGGAGGAGCTTAAACTGTTGCTCTATGATTTAAACGATGGGTTGCTAGAAGGACAGGCTTGACATATCCTCACAGCCAAGAATTTCCTTCCCCCTCTCAGTCCACTGGCTCTCTTGACTGTTTTTTTTACCCCTACCCAATGCTACTGTAAGCTTGCCTTCTCCTTCAGGCTTGTGAGAGTGATAGATGTGAGCAGCACAAACAACCACAGTAGCAGTCAGAGATAGAACCACATCAAAACTGACACCACAGCCAATGGTTTTCGCTGCAATGCCTTAATGCTGCACTCTCTGTCTCTCCAGTGGAGCTCCTCAGAGCTGTATGCTACTAATATGTTGCTTTTTTCCCCCCTCAACCACTGCTTCTTCTGCACTTTGAATGACCATTGTCTTCTCTTTTTTCTGCCTCCTCTTCCTCTTATTCTCACTCTTTTGGTCTCTCTTTCTCCTGGTACATTTCCAGATGTGCAAATACACAATCTTCCATTGAAACACCTCTTACCTACCTTCCTCTGATAGTGTGCTATTGCTGCTGCAATCCTTAAGCCTGGCAGTAACCATTGGGATTAAATGAAAGGCATTCTATTTAATAAGAAAGGCATTAAATATTTCCTTTTTGGTTCAGCACTTCTCTCAGCAGAGCCCTACACTTGGTGGGAAACACCAAAGAAAGTGGTGACTGATGCTATAGATTTGTGTATATGTTTATACAGTGGCAATTATGGAATTAAAAGATCTCTGCCTTGTACCTAGACGCATATGCTGATTGATGCTTCAGAGTATGAACTTCGACTACATGACAAAACGTGCTGAGCTTAAAGACTGCAAAATGCGTGGATTTATAAATCAAAAGAAATAAAAATAAATTTACCTTGACAGGTTCACTATCCTCCTGTTTTCTGAATAAAGTAGTGCAGGATAATACACCTGTCTCTATTTCAACTTATAACTGAATTATTGTTCATCATTTTGATCTGATATAATTCCCTGCTTAGCAGCATTTTGTTCACCCGGTGAGTCAATCAGTAAAAACAAATCATACAGTGGGACAGACCCTCATCTGAAAAAATGAACCATTTTCTTGCTATCTAATGTAGATATATAACATACTGTATCTGTCTGTCTAATGGATACTTTACACAACCTGAAACAATTTTCAAAACTAGTTTTTTTGTTTGTTGTAGAGGGATACCGTTACAGCAGAAGGGATAATGATATAGCTTGATATACTAGGAGCCCTTGTCAGAGATTTTGTCATCATAAAAGAGCCTTAAAGGGAGAGTTACAGTGTTATGGGATGTTTCAGAGGTTTCTATGGAGGATAAGCTAGAGCTGGGAACTTACAGAATAGATGCAGATTTTCAAAAGCCAAGTATCAGAAACTGTTTTTATAGACAATGGTATAGCTATTATAAATCTTTTGAAACAGGAGCCTGTATACAGCTAAAGCAAGTGTAGAAGGTGTTGAATAAGAGTCAAGAATAAACATCGCTCAAATAGCTCCAATAATGAATATCTGCTGAAGCTTAATCTTTGGTTTATGGATATTAGCTTTGAAAATTAATTGAGAATCTTCTATTGTGATCTTCTGTTCTCAGTAGCAGTTATTGACAAGGGCAATTGCCTAAAAGAGAAAAACAGAATGGAGATATGTCTGCAACAGAATGGATTATGAAGAGAGAAGGTTCTCATAAACCATATGCTTCTATATTCTGATTAAAAAAAAAATCCTTTATAACATAATAACCTAATGGTTCAGGATCCAAAAATCAGTCATTTATGTTTGTCTTCAAGGATCTAAATGTATCTTAAAAAAACAAGTTTTAGTTTCAGATATTATCTTTAAAAGGTAGATATTTATATTAAAATGTCACTTCTTTTTCACAGATATATAGACATTTGAGTGTTTTGAGGACTAGTAAAACATGCCATAAAAGAACTCAGTGTTATCTCTAATGGATCTTTTGTGCTTTGAATTTTAATAATCACCATCACAACTTTAGTTTGCCGAATACCACTCATATGCATTTTGCATTCCAAGATCCTTATTCAGTTTTGCTTACGATATTATCACTCAGAATCCAAGTAATTGGGTTTTTTTAGCTCCTTGAGCTAAGACCAGAAAATGGCTTGGCTGTCAACTGTGAAAGGAAAAAATGAGGGACAGGTGCTTTGGGGACAGGTGTGAACACAGGAGTGATATTAAACAGCTCACCCAGAACTTATGAAGTATCTCAAAAAGCTTTAAATTTATGCTGTGCTTTTCACAAGATGAGCACCTGCAATTAACTAAGACACATGTTGGTCATAGTTCTGACCCCTGTATTTCAATTTCCTCTGTTAAAAGTGCAGGAGATTCACAAATGTTTGTGTAGAAATCAGGGACAACAGTGCACTTGTGGCATAAAACCTGTGTTTCCCAGTCAAAGGGAATAGCTGTGTCACATGTCCCAGTGTGGGCTGGCCGAACAGAGGTATTCGGTTGCAACGATGGGGCTACACCAGCATAACTCCATCCCCCAAAGTCTGCTTAGGCTCCTCTACAGATGTGTCCTTGCGTGTTACTGCTGGTTTTGTGAGCATGTGTTTGCTGAGCACCTGGGAAGACCACACAGACACAGTCTTTTCAACAGACCTTCACAGAGCACAGGGGAAGGCTTGTTCAAGGATCTTCCCTATTTCTAGGCATGGCTCTGTTAGCAAACCCTGGCTGCATTCTCAGTGCATGCATGCCTGAACAATACAAAATCTCCATTGCCACAGTTGTTTTAGATTATTACTAAGGAGAAAGAAAATTTATTGGATGGTTTGGAACTAGAAGGAATATAGATCTTAAAAACTATTCTAAAGAAGATGGTTTTGCATTCAGAGTTCCGCAGACTCCAGGCATGGTATCAGCCCATTTAGAAGGCAGATAGTCTATAAGGCAGTTTTTACAGACAGATAAAACTCCTAACAAACTAAGTCAAAATTACAGGGTTCACAATCCTTGAGTTTAAAAAGATCAGAAATCTCCTAATTCCCCTGACACTTCCAGAAAGCATTCTCACTCTCTGCCTAACACCACAGATGGTCTTCCCTCTATATAAGCCCTTCACTGATTCAGCAAGAAACCTGAACAATAACATGTAAGTAAGAAGATTGATTGAACAATGAGGAAAGAGAAAGGTATTCCCTCAAAATTTTTGGCAGCAGGCACCTGCAAGAGGTCCAGATATCTTGCAAGGAACTTTGTGCTTCATGCAGAACATCTGAAAACATCAGTACTTCCAGTTCTATAAGTCAGCTAGTCAGACATGTTGAAGTTCATCCATCCATGCATCCATCATCCATCCATCCATCTTATCTATGCATTTTGTTTTATTTTTTTCAGAGGGGTGGTGTGGTGGGGAGGAGGAGGGTCAAAAATATTGTCTCCTTTTAAATTTGAGGAATAAGAATGTTTGCATGATATATTGTGAAACATAAGGGCAAAGTGATAGGTATTCCTTCAAGAAAATAAATAGATTAGATACAACTACTCACCAAAATATATATTTCCAATTAACAGCAGAGTTAGACCATGCCAAAGAAAGTAATTGATTTCTCTTTAATTTGCAGCATTAGTTTGGTGTACTTATTGTTTAGAGACTGTGAGACCCATAAATTTCCAGGCATAAAGCATTATGCTATTCAATCCAATGCACATAAAGTATAAACCCCAAACACTTAAATCAATAAGCAAAGGGATTTCAGTAGGAGAAAGCAAAATAGTGGCAATTTTTTTTATTAAAGTTTGTACAAAGGTAGGTGGCAAAGCCTGTGTGATTTGTTATCTGAAGCAGCAGTGAAGCTAGTGACAGGAAATGACCAGGTGCTTGACAGTTTCTGTTGGCTGCATCAGGTTGTCTTCCTGTAGGATGCAGCTGTTCACGTATTCTTTGGTGAAAGCAGATGGAAAATTCATGTAGCTAATTGGTACTACTGACATGGGAGTGAAAGAAATGTTGTTACTTTTTTCCCCCCCCCTTTGACTTCCTTTTTTTCATGCTGAGTATTAACATTCCAGATGGAGTACATTAAATTATGTGGAATTTCAATCAGAAAATGTTTGTAAGTTGATGAAAAATGTCCATAAAATAAATAAAGTCTGGTGAAGACACATGCTATCTATTTCTTCAATTAGTCATGAAGTCTTTGTGGTATTCTTAAAGAACTGTGGGAGCCCTGACTGAAACATTCATCATTTTTGAGGATACCACTGTTGGATGAAGGGAAAATAAAATTCCCAAACTGAGCTGTGGAAAGACGTTGCTTTGTAGATGCAGAGATGCTGGTAGTGAAGCTTTATATAAATATGGTTGATGAAGTATTTGTACAATTCTTTCTCAGTAGGACCCTAAGAGATTATTTTAATCTGCTGAGTTGAAAGTAAGACAGATCACTCGACTTTGTTTTCTGAGAAAATATGAATTTATAAAAAATTAAACTTAATAAGTATACTGTGTCTAGGGCCTATTTATAAAGTCTTCTTCAGCTCAAATATGCGGGATTATCGAGAATAATTCTAGAAATAAAATGATGTGACTTGTCTACCTTCTCATATGATTTAAATACTCAAAAAGATTAATGCCCTTTGTTTTCTCACAATGCCTTGAGTTTTGATTTCCTATATATCATTAAAAACAGAAACTTGTGGAAAGCTTGAGAACCAGAGAAGGCCGTTAACAACTTAACAATAAAAATAACAAATTTTAGTGTAAATTCTTCCATAGTTAAAAATGCTGGCAACTGATAGACATATGAAACTTCCTTTCTTTAACAGTCATTTTTAGTATCATAATTTTTCATACAAAAGTAAAATATTTCATTGTACTAGTTCAACTGATAAGGCTGGCTTTTCTAGGGCCCTTGCTGTTCTCTTCCCTTTTCAGTTAAAATAAAGTTGAATAGAATTCAAATAGAAAAAGAAAATCCTTAATTTTTCTATTATTTTCCCTTTTGTTAATGCCCAGAGAGAAAAATCACACAGTTTCATTATTCAACAAAGTACTCGATTAAAATATTAACTTTACTTACATGCTGTATATTTCTTCTATTTACTTGGAATCAGCATCCAAAATATTGAAGTGTCTTAGAAAACATTCATTTACAGTGGGGAGTCCACATTGTTTCCCTGAGAAATCTGTGGTGAAGTGACCTGTTTTTTTTAAACCTCAGTGAAGGTGTATCTTAATCACATCCCCCTGCCTTCCCCCATCAAATCTGTTGGGAGGCCTCTGCAAGAGAGGGGTATAATAACAAGATAGGACAAGGCAATGAGTAGGAATGAGAGCATTTTTTTCCTAGAGTTTTCTTGGACTGCAGCTGTTCCTCCAAAAGCATTGCACAGCCTAGGCTTACATTGCTTTGATATGTTCCTGGGAATAAAGGAGCAATTCCAGAATTACACTTCTGAGGAATAAGGGAATGGGTGCCATAAATGACTGGGAGACCTCTAGGTGAACACACATCTTATTAGGGATCTCTACAGATCTCAGAGAGCGGTTTAGTGACTATTATCTGCAGATCAGCAAGCTATGTGGTGGGAAAACCCTGGTGAAGGCAAGCCAGCAGAGCCACAGGGACAATTAGCTGGTGTAAAGTCAGAATGAGCTTCTCTGGCAGATAATTACAATACTGATGATACTGAAAGTGCTAGTGGCTTGGCACAGAGGTTTAGCAGAGTTTTATGCTACATGATTAATGCAAAGATTAATCAAACTTGCCTAAACGTCTTTGGATGAGAAATGGGCCTGTAAATTTCTGGAAATGTAATTCCACTAAAGATTTTATCTTTTACAATATTTTTCTGTTTGCTTTGGCTGAAATTAGAAAAAAAACCACCAAAAACCAAATAAGACCCAGGACAGTTACAGAAAGGAAAAGAAAAAAGGTAACCAAAGCAAAGAATCCTGTGACATTAACAAACTTTGTAGAAACAGGAGTGAACTGAATATAACGAAAGCAAGCACACCCCACTCCCTCACAATGGATGGACTCCAAATGAGAGACAGGAATCATCAGTTGCCAAATTAGGACTAGTTTTTGACTAAACACATGTTCAGCTCCATTAAAAACTGAAAGTTGTCAGGGGATCCAGATAGTCCAAGGTTACAAAATACTTGTTCTACAGGCACAGTAGTAGGTCGATCTGTCCTTCCTTCCTCCCTTCCTTCCTTCCTTCCTTCCTTCCTCCCTCCCTCCCTCCCTCTCATCCCTTCCATCCCTTCTTCCTCCCTTCCTTCATTTCTTCCTCTTCTTCTTTCCTCCTTCCTTCCCAGGAGAAGCAGTTTGGAAGTGCTATACCTCACTGACTGCCTCATTGACTGGCGTGCTGGAAGACAACATACGGCATCAGACATCCTGTAGTGCAGTTTTGGACTGACGTAACTGAATGAACAGTCTGAATATAGGTCACTATAATCAAATTCCTTTAAGTTATTCATACCTTCAAAATGTACACTTGAAAATGTGCACATTTAGAGCAGACAGTCTGCCTTATTCTTTCTACTTAGGTGTTTTACATTAAACAGTCATTTGATAATATATCTGATGTCAATACACAGGGACTTTTCTTAGTATGACAGATGGACATGTTCACGCTCACTATCTCTCCCTGCTTTATTTTGATATATTCAATAGCAAGTGGATCCACAACAGGAAAAACTGACAATGGAGTCCCTCTCTTACCAGGGCAGGTGACGGAAAAGGAGGGAAGGATCTGGGCAGATAATTTAGGTTCTTCTTAAGTAGGGAAGACAACTAAAATAGATTTTCCATAAGCAGCAGGAGCAGTGGTGTATCCTGACTGTCATCTGACACATTTGGGAGAAATGCAATGGCCATGCCTTCTGCAGGACCCCATCTGAAAGATGTGCTCTCACTATTTGGATTGTATTAAACCACTCAGCAGAAAAGAGATCTGGACTTAGGGAATCAGCGGGGCTTGTGCAAGACATAAATTAGTGTGTGGTATTGCCAGGGCTTCTCGGTCATTTTAGGAATGACCATAAGGCTAGGTGTAAATCAGTGTAATGCTGTAAACTTGAGCCCTTTCCAGATTTAAGCACGAGCTGAGTGACTTTTTTGAGGACTGCAATTCATATTTACACAGAAAAAGCCTATTTTAGATCTCTGAAGTCTTCTCTGTATCATGGCTTGTGGTCTATGAGACAGGAAGCATTTTTTACAATAGGGCTTGACACAGCAGAACCCTAATCGACCAGAATAGCTAAGAGGGACTTAGGCAAATGCACAGAATTTCCTCAGTGCCTGCAGTCAACAACATCACTTGCAGACTACTTTTTCATTTTATTTTTTCAAAGAGGGATAGATTATTTCACATTGTTAGATCTGAAGGAGAAGTAAGACTGCATCTGAAAAGTAAGGCTTCAGGAAATTGCATCTGTTTCCAGGACAGCAATGGCTTGTCTGTTCAAGATCTTCTATGGACTTGTTATAAATGAAGTTCAGTCTGTCATAAAACTTAATATGCTCTTGTTCAAAGCAAGTTATGCTCAGACACACCTCTGAGATGGTTTTCATTCAGTTTGCTTTTAGCTCTAGGAGAAGGTATTACAGAGTGGATTACTGTTGTAATAAGGTTTTCTTATGGAGACTTAGAACAAATGTGCTTTATTAAAATATTTGTTAATGGTTTTCTTACACCAAATATTATGTATCATATTAATAATTTTATTTTTTGTGCTACACATATATTTTGAAAACTTAAATATTAAGGAACACTCAATCTCAAGGGCCAGTTTAAATTGAAACCTAACTTTCAGGACCGGCTCTCTATGCAACTCATTACTACTGAATAATATGAGATTAGTGTAAAAAAAGGCCTCTCTCTCTTTATTTAAGTCAGTGATCTTTTAAGGACTCACCTCAGTACAACAACAACTAACAATTTAGAAAGCATGAGCCCACTGTGTCAAAAGGGAACTTCCAAGTAGTTGAAGGATGAATAATTTCACCTATTACCTTGCCCTGCATATGCACTTTCTGGAGTGGTTCAGAAGCCGCTTCAAGTTTGTTTAAGGACAATCTTACAAGGGCAATATTTTGAAGCAGGTAGGTGAACATGACGTAGTTTCTGTTTCATAGATCTTTATGACATGTAATGCACGTACATGATTCTACAGGGAGAAAAACAATTACACAATTGCTGGTAATAATTTCAAAGGCTGTACAATCAATTGCCATTAGCTATAACGTTTTTAGTATGTTCCCTCTCACACTACGCGTAGATATATGAGTACCTCCGTATTTGTTAGACCACTTGGGCTTTTCATCAGAAAACATTGTTAACATCCCTCATCCCTTAATTAAGCAGTTATCATCACAAAAGATGATGAAGTCTCCTGTCTTGTAGTTATTGACAACTAAGAATACTTCAGCATTTATTCTGGAGTTAAGGTACGGTAGATGAGTTGGGATGGGGGAGATCCTTCAGGCCTCGTTCAGTCCATTACCTGGAAGGAGTATGCCCTTTCACCCTGCCCCCCACCACGTGGCCCTGGGA
The DNA here is from genome assembly GCF_003984885.1 of Neopelma chrysocephalum. Lineage (NCBI taxonomy): Eukaryota > Metazoa > Chordata > Aves > Passeriformes > Pipridae > Neopelma > Neopelma chrysocephalum. Next base: position 1,223,201 of record NW_020925422.1, on the reverse strand, counting down.
CCCCAAGACGGAGCACTTACCAGACCATCAGGGGAGAGAGGACGAAAGAGAGGGTTTATTGTGGGAGGGGGCTATATATAGCCCTTGGGGACCAATCACAGGTGAGGGGTCACAATCAAGGTAAGGGGTTTACAGCCAATAAGGAAGGGGTTAACAAAGGACCAATGAGAACACCTTGGGACATCTTCCCAGGACACTCCTGCCCGAGAGATAAGGGATTTACAGGGGAGGTATAGGGGAAAATGCAGTGGCTCTGTAAAGAGCCCTCTTAACATGAGTTTAAACAACATTAAAAACTTCTGATTCATCAGTCCACCTTTGGCAGGACTCTTTCCAAACATCCATTGCCACATTAAGGACAGTTACTGTGTTTGCTAAGATGACTTCAATCTTCCTAAACACCTGTTGCTGAGGAAATGGGGTTTTATGAATTCTAGAGCAGCCTGTAGGCAACATTGTTGAATTGTTGTACTCCCTTCCTGTAGTTCAACCTCATTTTTCATCTGTTATACTGAATGATCTCCATTTTAAGGGGAAAGAACTTTTCCTTTGGCGTGTGATATGCAGTAACAGGTGAAGTAGAGATCTTGTGGATCTATGTGATTTAAAGACACCTCTTACATGCTTGTCTATACTTGGCAACCAAAATGGACGCTTCTAGGTTCTGTGTTTCTATACAAAACCTGTATGGGCATCTTCTTTGGTATCCTAAGGAGGGAAATCTTTACAAGTCCCTTCATGCTCACATAATGAGGCCTATATCTTCTGTTTGACATGCTTTTTGTGCAATCATTGTCTTCTGGGGCAAGACAGAGCTGCCTGAAAACTTGAATTAACCTAGCACAGACTAGAAGCTTTTCTGTGTGTCACCTTTCTCTCTTAACTTCAAACCTTTATCTAACATTAATTAGTACTGAGACCCGTGACAATGCACTTCAGCTGTATTCAGCTGAACCTCCAAACTGATAAATGTTTGTCCTAATACAAATTTTTATTGAGAAGTTCTCATTTAATATTTTACTCATTTGTTCATTTGCAAAGAGAATGCCAGAGCTAACTGGAGACTGTTGGTCTAAGAGATCCTTTGGACTTCCTTGCCAAGCCACAGACCCACTTAAAAATTAAACCATTTCAGAGAGGAAAGTATATTCCATGTCATTATATTACCATAACTTACTAACACAGAAACTCTGTGTCATGAAAAATCTGAACTCCCCACTTTCAGAATTACAAACTATATTTAAAAATAGAAAGTGATTAGTCATCAGAAACAGTATGTCAATACTAGTCTGGTTTAGAGACATTTTTAAAATGTTTGGCAGCTTTTCTTAAAAGTCTTTCAAATTGATCGTTCTTTTCATTATGGAAAAATACAGCTGCCTTCCCACCTTTGAACACACCGGTATTTTTCAGGCAGTGGGAATCCACATCTTTGAAGAGGCTTTTACAGTCCCTGTCTGAGGCAAAGGTAAGTGTTAATTCCTCCGCAGAATTATTCCTTATCTTAGTTGGTTTATCTCTTTTTTCCCAAAGGTTGCCTACTATACATACCTTTACTGTTGGCCATTAAGACCTCCTATGGAGAGGCCATATACAGGCCTACCCTGAGAATTGTCAGCATTACTGATGTATTAGCTGGGTTGAAGACCCAGCTGTCTTCCTACTCATCCACAGCAGGCTGTTTCTTGATTGGCTACGAGCTAGCAATTTCTCTTCTGGTCCAGGCTTCACAAGAATTAATACTAAAAAATCAGCCCTGGTGCTTTTAAAGACAGCCTCTCTTCTGAAGGCTGCTGTCATGTGCTTGCCATTGATGCCAGACAAGAAAAGAATAGGACTCTAAGATCAATTCAGCTGTTTGCAGGGTCCAGTTATATCTGTAGAACAAAAAATAAGAAGCTTTTTATATCTGAAAGTCAGTACATCAAAGAAATTAAAATTAGAGTCCATAAACAGGAAGACAGACAGTTGCACCTGGGAATGTAGCTCCTCTTGCATTTCTGTTTTCCTTCTCTCAAACTAGTCAGATTTTACTTGACAGTGTAACTGAACCCTAAAAATGCTGTTTATTTGTTTTCAAGCAGTGGAGGAGGCACCTTCATAGACTGGTACTCAGTACAGAGCTGCTATTTCAGCTTGGGGTAATGCATTCCCTATTATACTTATTGTTCTGGATTTATTCTATTGCCTGGTACTGTAATACACTGCTCTAAGTATGCTAATGGGATTTTGTGAGGCTGCCATCACCAGCTTGATTTGTAACAGGAAGCCAGGACAATAAAGGCTTTGAGAAGATTAATGTGAGAAATGCATGCCTCTGTAGAGGGGCATCAATGCAAAATGAAAAACAACACTGTCTTCCATTGCTTGTTACTGCCATCTCATTTTTACCAGTAAATAACTAGTGCATTTCTCTTCAAAATGAACACCAACAAAAGGAAGACAGCCATTATCAACAATGGGCATACTTTAGGAGGGGACAAAGAGGGCAGCATTCCTCTCAAGCATTTATTATAATCACCTGTGATTCCTCACTGCTCCCAAGACCACTTTGTTTAAAGAAGCTATCTCAAATTTTACTTCACTGACAACCGAGAACTTTCTATCAGAAAATTCAAAATAGATTAACAAAGCATCTGACAGTTTAGGAATAGGTTTTGATAAATGAACTCATGAACTCATAAACAGCTTGTAGTGGAGGTGTTTTGTCAACTACCATAGTTTAGATGATAATCTGCATTTGGTAGCACAGAGTGCCCAACTATGCTGTTGACTTTAGAGCAGCCAGCCAGCAGCAAAGTAAGGTGGCCTCAGGAAATGGCTTCTTAATTTTCAGTGGAAATACATTATCATGAAATATGCTAGTCAGACATCACTGGCTGTTTTCTAAGTCACACAGAGTTCTTCCATTTATTTGGAAATTTGAAGAGCTAAAAGAAGATAAGTATTTTTATTAATTTCTGTCTTATCTATTTTCATTTCAATTATGTTGTTATCTCAGGAAAAAATTCTTTACAGAGAGGGTTATCAGGCATTGGAACGGCCTACCCAGAGAGGTGGTGGATTCACCATCCCTGGAGGTTTTTAAAAAGAGATTGGACGTGGCCCTTAGTGCCATGATATAGTAATTGGAGTTGGATCAGGGGTTGGACTTGATGATCTTGGAGGTCTCTTCCAACCCTACCTATTCTATGATTCTATGATTCTATGAAAAACTACAGCAGGGCATAGAAAAAAATTGGAACAATGATTAAGACAAGGTTATTTCCCTTGCTGAAGGCCAGATTAACCTTTCAGGAGCCTATGGCAGACCACACATCCGATACCACCTGACACATGAAAGCCGAACCAGCTGGTATGGCAATGCTTAGAGAGGCGGTGCAGAATGGTCCATATATGGTCCATAGGCTGACAGGAAAAGGTTGCATTAATATGTGGAAACCAACATTATCCCAGACCAGTTACTCAACAGTTGACGTAGCTCTGGAGTCTTTTACTCTGCCTTCCCCCTTGAAGTGTCACAACTTTGCGGTGGTGCAGCAAATGGTCGTGATCCAAACCAATAGTTCTGGGCCACAAGTGCTGCTGCTTACATCCCTCCACAGCTATTCTCATGCTCTGTTATCTGCAGTTTGTGCATTAGTCACTGCCCCAAAAAGCACTTTTACGATGCTATTTCTGTGATAGGTCTGCTCCTATTTAGCTTGAGAATTTCTTAGCTCATGTATCTTCTATGCCATTCTGCTATGTGCTGCCTTCAAGAAGCTCAAGGAGGAGTTCATTAGCAGCAGGCAGCAATGTTATCTGGTATGTATCCTCCTGGTTTTCGTATGTCCAGCAGTGTCAGACACACAGCTCACAAGCTAGCTCAGGCTTACTAGAAGGAGGGTTTCACAACAGCATTTCTGAACAGTGCCTGTGTGTTAATAAATTAGAATGTAAATAAATAAAAAAGTAATCAGTAATTGGAACAACATTTCTGCCTCCTGTCACAATAAAGCATACTGGAAGACTGCTGCGGATCCATTTTCTATTTCTGGTAACAATGCAGTGTGTTGAGATGTCTCATTTCTCATGCACTTTGGCCAAGTCTGCATGGTAGCAATACCTGTAATCTGCTGTAGTAGTTCTACTATGAAAGAAATAACAAACTGGCTACTTTGTGATATATTTCTCCCCTTAAATCAGAGGGGTTCTGAATTGATTGACGAGTGATTAGATTAAACTGGATTAAAGTCTAAACTCTGTTAAAATATTACCAACTGATGTACCTTGCTGGAATTTCACTTTATGAATAAGACCATGTTTCAGAGATGACTTTTTCCAAAAGAGTGATTTTGTCTCACCTTTTCCTTGTCAGTCTCCTTGAATCTACATAGAATGAATGCATGAGCAAATAATTCAAATCTGTGACTGTTTCACTGTTCTCCGTGGCTCTGATATCTCTGTAGCTTTTCTCCCTTCACTGCATGGGTGTGACAGATGTGCATGACAGCTGACTGCCACAAATCTAAGAAACTTCTCTGATTCTATAAGGGTGTATATAGAGAGGTGACAAAGTTTGATGACAAAACCAAGGTGCTTAGGGAGTAGTGATGGAGCTACCTGTGCAGAATTGCAGAAGAAGTTTGTGGAACTTTGTACTTGGGGATTAAGATTAAGATGAAAATTAACAAGATAAATACAAACTGATGAACACAGGACATGCCCTTGTTCTCCCTTTCCCCATGAGTTATATAAAATATGGTCTGTTAGTTGACAGTAATGAGTCAAGAATTGGACTTGAGTTTATAACAGAAAGTTTCATGACAAAGCCTTAGTGGTCAAAAAACCACACTGACTACTGGAATTATTAGGAAAGAAGTAGGAAAGAATACAGAGAATAGAATTTTAGCACTCTGTAAATCTGTGGTGAGTCCTATCGTTTTTTTGCTTTCAAAAAGTTTGTCATAGGTTTAGAAAATATCCAGAAAAGGACAAGTCAGGACAATCAGAGGAGGTGGATCTTACACACACACAATAGGCAATTACGCAGTGGAAATTCTTCAGCACGGGATGCTGTAAAACCTAATATTTCACACAGGGTCAAATGAAAATTGAACTAGCTAATGGAATATGAATATCTGAAGCCTTCTAAGATGTGAAAAATCATCTCTGACTTAGTAATCCTACAAGCTGCAAATTCTGAGAGTCCAGAAAAAATTTAGGGGAAGTCTAACTGAATTCTTGCTTTGTTCTGAAGGCACCTCTCTATGAAATAACTTTTGACCCATCTTAGAGAAAATAGGCTGGAAGTTCTGATCAACCCAGGCAATTTTTATAATCACATGATATAAAATACATAAATAAACCTCTTAAAGCCCCTTCGGAGAGGGATGGTACAGAATTGACAGAAAGGCTCAGATTCCTGCTTCTCTGTTTGTGGTAAGGTTTTGAAAATGTATAAGAATACACATAAAGACTGAAATTCAAACTGGTCATAAACTGCTGATAACATCTGAAGTTCTTTGGAAAAGAATTGATCTGAGTGACAAAAGTCTGTTGAATATTGCAGTTCTAGTTTGGAGTTGTGGATCTTCTGTGTAATCTAAATGTTTATCTTTGAAAATATTAAGTAATCTCAGATAATTTAGCTGACAAGGATTTTTCAAATGCTTGTCTTTAAGTGGGAAAAAAAAGTACACAATGAAGAAAGAAAAAAACATGTTGAAAGAAGGTCTTTTGTTTTGTGTCTTTTTTTTTTTTAAACTATACACATCTAAAATGAACTCAAGATTGTGTTAATTTCATTGTCTCATACTCGCACTTGCAGGGAGCTTTGGTTTTCTGCCAATTCTTTTCCAAGTGTTATTTGACATATGCCTGACCAGGAAGTATTAATAAATAGAGCTCCAGTAACTGCATGTTCCTGTTTGTCTTTTTTTTTTTTTTTTTTTTTTTTTTTTTTTTTTTTTTTTTTTTTTTAGCATGTATTCGTGGGTAAGTTCTTTTTAATCTACTAATAACTATTTATGTAACTTCTATTTTCCTCTGTATATGGCATTTTTCTTCAAGACTGAAAAATTTATAATACTGAGGTTCTGCAAATAATGAACAATTTGCATAGAACTGAGGAGACTGTTTAAGAATTTTTTTAATGAAGAACATTTTTCTGTTCCCTTCTAATTTTTTTTAAGAAAAAAAGACTATTTCACTACATGTACCTCTTTTGACATAGACACTTTTTTCAATGAATATCTGTTAATGAGCATCTCACTATTTTGGAAAGACAATGGCTACAACATCGCCAAGACATCAGAGGTTACTTTTGTCCTAGAGTTCCTGATATGTTTGAGTATGCATATAAAACATAAATCTAATAGAAACATGTCATATTCCCTACTTAGCTTTTTTTAATCTTACTTTTAAAAGGTCAAACACCTGAAAAAAATCAGTGATTCACTCACAGCTTATCCTAACTGGAAGATCTAGTTACCTGTGCTAAGATGAAAGCATGAATTATACTGAATAAAGGGCTGTCATAGCTAAAGTAGAACTAGCATGGAACTATGCCATGAAAGTGTAAAACTGAGGTCCATACATGCCATCTTTCAATTTTAGCCTTGAGTATATCCTTCTTTGGCTTGAAAGTCCGTAATGTGCCCAGAGCTCTGGTTCAGAGATCCTTTTGCAGCTCTCAGTGCAGCTGAGCTCTGTGTTTCTGCCTGATACGACGCACAACTCTGCGTAGGCGCTACCTCCAAATACATGTGACTCCTAATTGTCAGGATCAGATTCTCATCTAAATGCTGATGTGGTCAATTTGCTTGTCTCAGGAGAGAAAGGAGCAGCCACCACTCACTGGATAACAAAACCATTCAGTCAAAACTCGGGGGAGACTTCAGTCCTCCTCACAGCCTGAGAAAACTTGCATGTAATTTCCCACTCCCATGTATCCAAAGCAAGAAGGAAAAATGATGATTGTCCTCATTGTCTTTCAGATTTTAGGCATGAGAAAGGAGGCTGCGAGTTGCAGCAGCAGAGCACTGTGCTTGGTTAAAGCACAGAGTCTCCATCTCTGCACATTACATCTTTGGTAGCTTAGACTTTCTGCACCGGAATGAAACTGTTGTACTGTAGTGAGAAAGTTTTCATACTCTTACAAGGAGTAGGAAATAGGAAGTTACAGGGAGGGGTAGGATTTGTTCATCCCTCTCACTTTGCTTTTCCTCCCAGTAAAATACAAGTAGAGTTTCACCTGCTCACTAAAGCCAGCCTCTGAGCTGCAGCATGCAGAGGGGCATTGCTGCAGCCCTGACACTGGATGGCATAAGTTTTGGTAACGGTGATTTCCTAATCACTTGCTGAATTTACAAGGTGTCCAGATTTTCCTCCCAAGGAGATTCTGTCTCCCTTGGCTCTATGTATGGAGAAGAAAACACCTAATTCAGAATTCTGGATCCCACTCCAGAGGCCTGCGTGTTTCATATATTTATTACATCTAATGGCCTTATTTGGTTATTTGTCACTTTCCAAATTGGATAAACTTGTGTTTTCTGAGACCCCTCATATGAAAGCAATTGTATGGCTAAAGTACCCTGCTCTACTGTGAGGTTAGTGTGTTACCATTGTTGGATATGCATCATAAATGCGTGATTTTTGAAAAAAATATTATTAAAACTACCTGACATAGAATTTTTGATGCAAATGAACTAAAAAATAGAAAGATACAAGGCTGAGGTTGTCTTGTGTGCCATAATGTATCAACAGTGTCTATAATCAACCAAAGGGATCATTTACACTAGAAGTGTTTGGTTAAACTGCAATTAAAAAGGCTAGAGGTTATTCAGATCTATGGAGTTGGCTCTTCTTTCACATATGTTTGCAAGAATTGAACTTAATTGACATACATAGATGTAAAAATAGTAAAAGAAGATATAAAATAAAGTTCATATATATGTGCACATAACAGTAAATATATTAGACCTAACATATGGTTCAAATACAAGACTGAGTTGCCTTATCTATAATGCACCACTGACAGGTGATTATATGTATAATTATTTAAAAGGTGAGGCAAAATATGTTCTCCCTCATAAAGCTGAAACTCATTATGTTACTGCATTTTACTGCATGGTTGAGACAATGTATGAGTTTGTATGTGGTCAGCTTTCCTAATATGAATTATACTTGATTCAATGTGTTAAGTGAGGGTAACAAAGGCTGTGGGCCATCTAGAACCTAATTCACACGAAATTTGGTATAGTTTGTGGGGAAGCTGGACTCAGCAGAAACTTCAAAGCACCTTCTCTTCTTTGCCACCTGGATCGTGCAAGAATGATGTCCAGTAGAGTCATCACCTACACCTGCTTCTTTACAGCAATTCTTACAGAGGAAATACTGAAGGCATATTAAAAGCTGGGAGAGGTAACTAGAAAGGATGACTGGAAAGCCATTTTCACTTGCTGAGGATATCTTCACATCCTGAGTAGCTGTGTCTCAGACAGTGTCACAAGTTACAGGCAAAACGAAATGCCAGGCATTTTACAGGCACCTCTCTGGTGCTAGGCTGAGGTTTAGAGGCTTTATTTGGCAACTAGACAGTCTTTGATTCACCTAAGGTAAGCTGGAATTAGAGAAGCCTCAAACTCTGCAGATAGGTAATTGTAAATATTAAGTCCTTCTTAATTTTAGGGATACGAAGAGTATCACTGTAAGAGGTAATGCCCAGTAATTTAACACCCTTCCCCGTATTTCACTCGTTAAGTAATAAAAGGCCTGAAATGGGACTGCCTATTCCACCCTGGTGTAACAGTCAGATGTTGTTTTCTGTTGTAGCTGCTTTCATCCGGATGAAATATCCTGGCGAAAATCTCCACTCCATTGATTCATGTGTGCATGTGCACAATCAGGACAAAGCACCTGTGCATCTACTGCTCCAGGAACAGTCTCCCACAGTGTGTCATGATACCGCTGTGCCTTAATTTTGCTTGGTTTTTTTGGGTGTACCTCCGTATTTTTCCAGTAGTGCTAAATATAATGGTACAGAAGAATTAAATGGTATTTTGCGATTTTGAAATTTAATGACAAAACCAAATATCTTATGACAAAACCAAATCAGCACTTCCATGCCTGTGCTTTGAAAAAAAATGGTACTAAAAGATCAGTGACTTTGGCAGAGGAAGGTTCTTCTTTACAGAGGTAGCTGTGTAGGGCCAGAGCTGCCTACTACTGTTACACTTGAGTGGCATTTTTCTGTTTGAGATGGTTGTTAATACAAGAGAAGATAAAGTTATGGAAGAATCTGTCCTTTAGCACTATTCTCTCTGTGGTGAATTCACCTTGACTGGCTGCCAGATGCCCACCAACCTGCTCTATCACTCTCTCTCCATCAACAGGACAGGGGGAAAAATACAATTAAAAGCTTTTGGGTCAAGCTAAGGACAGGGAGGTCACTTACCAATAACCATCATGATCAAAACATGATCAAAATTAGAGAAATTAATTTAATACATTGCCAATTAATTGTAACAGACCAATATAGTGAGAAATAAGAGCAAACCTAAAAAATCTTCCCCTACCCTTCTTCCTAAAATCAGCTTCTCTCATCCTTTCTCTACCTCCTCCCTTCAAGCAGCACAAGAGCATGGGGAATAGAGGTTGTGGTCAGCTCATGACACTTCATCTCTTCATCTGAAGGACTCTGGGATACAGTCCTTCCCAAACTGCTTCAGAGCGGGTCCTTCCCACAGGCTGTAGTTCTTCAAGAACTTCTCCAGTATGGGTTCTTACCATGGGGTGGAGTCCTTCAGGAATACCTGGTCTGGTATGGGTCTCATGCAGGGTCACAACTTCTTCCGGAAAACCTGATTCTGTGTGGCTCTTCTCCATGGGCAGCAGCTTCCCTCAGGTCACACCCACCTACTGCAACATGGGTTTCTTCAGGGGCTGTAGGTGGATCTCTGCTCCACTGTGGACCTCCATGGGCTGCAGGGGGACAGCCTGCCTCACTGTGGTCTTCACCACGCTCTGCTCCGGCATCTGTAGCACCTCCTTCCACTCCTTCTTCACTGACCCTGATGTCTGCAGGGCTGTTGCTCTCATGTTTTCTCTCTCCTCTCTCCCAGCTGCTGTCGTGCAGCTTTTTTTACTCCTCCTTAAATATGTCAGAGTTGCCAGAGTTTTCAGAATCACAGAGTTGCCAGCAACATCACTGACAGGCTTATCTTGGGTCAGCACCTGGTCTACCTTGGAGCCATCTGGAACTCCTTCTTTCTGATATGGGGAGAAGAACCTTCTGGCGTTTTCTCACTGAAGGCATCCTGTTTTGACCTGATGCTGAAGGTAAGGGTAAGGGTAACTGAGGTTCTTGTTAACAGATCCCTTGGGGTGGATTAGAGTGAAACAGCACTGAATGACCAGTGTTTATATGTATGTACACGTGGCATGCTTATTTTAGAAGAATTTGGTTGCAACGACAAGGAAGTATGTAGTCATTTTGCTTATTATCTATAGAAATATAGCAATATGAAAATATAAAAATAAAACTTGAGAAAATATATAAGGAAGAGAGAATAAGTGTAGATACTGGAGAGGAAAGATATCATCACCCAACGACGAGATCCAATGACGAGACTGGATTGTTGCAATTTTGACCCCTGCTGTTTGAAGTAATGGCTGCAGCCTTGATCCATCAGGGCTGTGGGAAGCCCATGAAACATAGAGTTCAATGAATTAATATACATTCAGGTTCAAGTGAAAATGGCCGGGTATGTCCCCTGCGAGGGAGAGTTTAGCACTGTTGCAACACTGTGGATCACGTCCAGTTGTCTGGTGGAAGGCATTGGAAATGAGTCTGAGGGTGTTTGGGATGTCATTGATGGTTTATGACTCCTCCTAGGACATGATTGCTGTTTCTCATGTCAGTGTAGTTGAGCCAGTTGTGTCTTATCAGAAGGGATCAATACCTTCAGGCCTACCTGTTAATATTCCTATACCTCCTCTGGAGGGGAGTTTTCCGCCTGAGTCAGTTGTGTAAGGAATGACATTGACAGATAAAAAGCGTTATCCCACCTCACAAAATCTGCTTCTTATCAGCCTCTTCCTTATCTGCCTCAAAACCCAGCTTGTTGCTAAACAAATGTTGGTTTGTGTAGTCATCCTCTGACGGTGGATGCTCATCCCTTCTGCACCTGGGCTGTTCTTATGCAGATCAGAGGTTTCCAAACCACAAAAAATTTCTTCTTCCCCTTTGACTGGGGGGTGCAAACCTGGCCTCAGCAAAGCACTTGCTGCTCTGCAAATGGCTGATTTTTTTCTGCCATTAACCCTTAACATTTCAGTTTCTCACACACCTCTGCAGCTCATCTGTTACCAAAACCTCACCACATAAACCCAATAACTAAGGTATAAATGCATCTTGGAAATGAAAAGGAAATACAACAGCATAATGCTGTTCATTACCAATGAAGAATGGCCATTTTACCTCTAACAGTGGCTATCATTTTGCGTTTGACAGTGATGACCCAATCTCTTCAGGAACATATTCTACACTGAATTTCAGACCTCACACTTCCCTCAGAGAACAAAAAGAGTACGCCCTACACATTTTACCAATTTGTTTCACACAGCAGATTATATTATGACAGATATTTGCAATAAATATTCTAAATCATGTCAGAAATGGTCTGTAATTTATTATCCATTCCAGAAGCAATGCTGTCCTTCTACCACAAAGAGTTTCTTCACAGACCACATTCTATGCATGTATTCAGCATATAATATATATTCCAAATTAGATTTTAGGTCTACCCATGCAATGCATGTGCAAGGGTCATGTTTTCTTGCTCCTCTGAAAAACAGTTGAATACATGATATATGGCTTTCAAGTCTCAAATCTAGCTCCCACAAGAATTCCAGAAAAACTTGTTTGATTACTATCATGTTACTGTCATATTTTCCACCTTCCTGAAGTCACCTAATTGTCATGAATTATCAAATAAAAACATAATGTAGGAAGCTGAGCAATTCAGTGTGACCTTGATTCAGATTTCTTCCTGTTCTTCAGTCTTGAATTTTTAATACACCATTTTTTACTTGAAGAGAAATATTCAATATCTCTCATACAAGACTCTTTGTGACATTTTATCATTTGTGTGTTTCCCTCCCACCCCACACGCTTTTCCTGAGTGTAGTTTGGGTGAATTTTATTTTTCCCTTCTGAGTGACACACACCACAGAAGTGAAAGGATTATGTGCTCAGTTATAATTTTAACCAGACATGGTACTGTATTACCTCAAGACTGGTTTCTGCACAGTATTTTAGCTGGTTTAATTGTATATAGTAGTGATATGCCAGCATATTCTCCTATAGATAATGTCATAGTAAGGTATAAAGATACTTACTCTACCTTTAGCTTATTGCTATTCTCTCTAGCTTACTGCTATACTCTTACAGGACTAAGTTCTGTGGTTTTACATACTTTTATATCAAACTAACTGCATCTGTCCTTGAGGACAATGTTGAACTTTAATAGTATGGTTAAACACAACAACTTTTGTGTGTAGAGAAATCCTCAGGGCTCAGACAGATGCTAAGGTTACTGCAGCTCAACGAGTTAGTGCACATCAGGAGAGCCACGGTAACCAATCATATACATTCACTTAGTCTGTCCCAAAGGTGAGGTAAAATATAAGTGCTTACAACTCTCTTTCTGAGTCTCTTTTTTTTCTTACTTAGCCAATATTCAACATATGATTAACTTCTATACAAGCAAGAAACAAGTCAGGTTGAATCTAAAACATATAGTAGATCACTTTTAAAAAAGCTGAGGGGGACAGAAATTCCAGGGAACAGAACTGATCCATTTAAAAAGCAATACTGGAGAAAAATAACTAGAATGGAAGTTGCCTTTAAAATGAGTTCACTGACTTTTCCCTCTTGACTGTAACTGACTTACAGATCTGGGTCTGGGATGCATAATAGTTGCAGCACAGGGATGCTATCTATGACTCCAATCTATACTTTTGGTGAGGGTGAGGACATGTCATTTGGTGCCTGAGCTTACCTGGGGAGACAAATACTTTTTCGCTAATTTGTTCCTCAAATATGTAGGTAATCAAAGTAATTTTAAAATCAATTGAAACTCTGACAATGAGCCAACACCAGTCCCTCAAGATTAGTGAGACATGCTGAGATTGCTCACTCTGAGTTAAGATTGACAGCAGCACTTTACACACGTTAGAGCTTAGGCACCATAATGTAGGAAGACATAAAATAAAGCAGTACAATAGTCTGCCAAATAGATCACCACTAGTGTATGCCATCCACCTGTGATGATAGCTTTGGCTGGGAGTGACACATCAGACAGACAGGTCAGGTGTAATCTTGCCTACTCTGTTCAGACAGAAGTAGTAGTCTGCCCATATACCCACACTGAGGAAGGACCTGCTTACAGAGATTTGTAGCAGGGAGCAGGATAAATGAGCAGCAGCTGTAGCGCTACTGGTCTCTGAAACTTAGAATGGTCCTAATGGACCAGGGATTTGGATAAACCCCTGTGCTGGTAGAAACCTACCCTTAGGCTGTTAGAGGCATCAGACCAATTCTGCTGCTGCAGAACATGAATGTCCCTTCTCTAGCTGGAGTGTTATGTTAACCTTTCTTAAGCTGAAACAGAAATATGCTTACCATAAAAGACACTTCCACAAAAGTATTGTTTTGACACTGGTTCACTCTGCCTCATGCTCGGTTTTCTGCTTAAAGCCTTCTTTGCAAGCTCTCACTGTCCTGCCCTGTGATCAAGCTTAAAGGAAACAGTAATTAGTACTACCACTTGCAGTGAAGCCAGAACTGTGGGCTGCAGGTTTTTGGTTTTCTTTGTGTGTCTACTCGCCAAGCCTGTTCTACATATTCTGGTAGGATCCTTTAATAGGGTACATTAAGAGCTGCTGACAGTCTCAAACTGAGATTACATGGGTAAAAAGTAATGGCACATCTTCAACATCCCAGGCTTATTGCTACTGTGAATTCCCAGAGTACAATACAGAAATTTCCAGCCAGAGTTTTCAAACAGTTGAGCCTATTTTTAAAGCATTTTAGTCTTTCTTATGTGTTCTTTTTCATGTTTATACATTCAGACATTCTGAGGTACTAAAGCTTTATAATACATATTCATATGACAACTCCAAAATTTATGATGGCTTGTTTAGAAATTGAAAAATGCAGTTTTGAGACTGAATTATCAGTATTTTTCAGAAAATGACTTGAAGGTGTTATCTGAGGCTGACACGTCGTAGTTGTTATTCTTACAGAGACATAAGTCTGCTTAATATCGACATTCAGTACTTCCTATTTTTCTTAAATATCAGGGGGCAATTTCTTGCAATGTAACTAAGCTGGAATAAAGACAGTGAGGTAAACATGGTAGAATGCAAACATGATAGAGATATCTATTCATTATGTGTACAAGCCTGTACAGTTGAAACCAACTATCGAAATAATTTCTAGACTATCAGGCGTGTACACAATGATGGAGAACAAAGAAAGTCTCATGTGAAGTTAGGCTCTTACACAGACCACTTGAAATGTCTTGACAATTATTTTGTGTCAGCTTCAGTGTTTAAGCTGAAATGCATTGGTATCAAAAGAATAGAAGACTATATTTTGCATAAGCATGAAAGCTGATTGTTCTTATATGAGCCTAAATGACTTCAGGCAGGATTGTCACAGATATGGGAATAGGAATGAATTAATATTCGAAATTACACAGGGACATGTGGGGATTATTTCACAATAAAAATAATTTCAATCTATTAAAAAATTATAAGCATGAAAAACATTCCAGGCTAATGATGATCATTACAGGGAAAAAATGTGGCTCTTGATTTAGAGTGAAATCATTTATGTGTAGTATATATTTACTCAGTCTTAATCAACATCACAGTAATCTAAATCATTATTAAACATGAAGGTGAAAGCTTGAGGTCATGGAGGGCTCTGTTATATTCTCCTTCAAGAACTCCAGGGACAGACAGGGCAAATTATGGCAGGTAAAGTCCTGCATTGCTTCTCTTCTCCCCTCCCCCTCCCACATGTCAGTGTGTCCCTTAGGGGCAGAAAAACAACATGGCAGGTGCTCTCCACATCACTTCTTCTATTGCTGTGATCTCCAAGGTAGCAAACATCAGGCAGGCCAGGTGGCAGTGCTGAATTGGGCATCCCCTGCCCCAGTTCAGGTGCCCCTTGCCTCTGGGGCTGCTGAAGAAGGAGGAGTTCATCTGAGATTTAGGAGCAGAAGACACAAATGGTGTTTGCGAAAGGAGAAACCAGAAATAATTTCCCTGATTTAAAAGGCAGGGATAGCCGTTTTTGCTAGTTTGGTCTGTCAGTGATAATAGAAAGCATAAGCTTGAGGGTGGTAGGAGGAAGAAAACATCCCCCTATGGAATTACATAGGATAAAAATAAGGGCTTGAATCTGAAACCATGGCTTCTTTTGCCTCTTATTCTACCTCCCGTAGAGAAATGGTAAAGTGCGGTAAGCAGAGTGAGTGTATCAGCTATTGTGCCACCAGAGAGCTGCCAGATGTCTGCTTTGCAATTGGAAAACAAGGGAAAAAAAAACCAACCCAGCCTGGAGACGGGGGTGGGGTGGTGGAATCTGATAGTTAGTATCGGAACCCAAGGAAAATTAGCTAATGTGTGTGTCGGAACAAGAAATCATCCCTTCGTTGCAATTACTCAAAATCTTGGCTTGCCATTGAGAATGTGTTTTAGAGCCTGGCATAATTAAATGGGAAGCAGGAGCCAAAAGGGAAACGGCAAACCCCTCAAAAGAAGAGCTAAGACACTAAAATCATTCCTCATTTACATATTTTGCCATAATTTCGGCAAGTTTAGCCAAATTACATTGGGCCAAATTAATACTGATATTAAGCACCAGCGACTCTACTGCCTTAAGAAGTTTTTCTAGACATGTTCTGTAAAACTGAGCTCAGAAATTTGGCCCACTGTTTTAAGAACACTTTGATCATACATAAGTTTTGTGGTATTACAGAAGTGGAATTTGCTGAAATGCTTGTGACTGAACTACCTTTCAGACTGCTGTCCTATAGGGAGGAACTATTTGTTCAGCAAGCATAGCTTGAGTTCACCTCGCTTTTTCTCCTGCCTGGTGGCCATCAGACCAGCCCCAGGACTACAGAGAGATCTTACTTCACGTCTGCATTGTGCTGACTTTTAATTTTGTCTCGCCGACTCCTGTGTTAGTGCAGGAACTTGGAAGGTGGTGCAGTGCATCTGCATCCAATCCTGACACTTTGGCTGGGAAAGAGAGGAAGAAGGCTGGGCTCCCTCCTCTATCTGCCAGCAAAGAGCTCCCCAGGGCTGCAAGAAGCCTTCAGTCTGCTTTGAGTCCTGCGTTTAGCAAAGAGGGTTTGGCAGAGAGAAAACTCAGAGAAACTGCAGGTTTTCGGTGAATCTGACCCCAGTTTTGGTTTAATAAATCTGATGCCAAAACTATCCAGAGAGTGGTCGCTTTACAAGTGCTTAGCCATGAGATGTAGAGCTTCCTATGAAACTCCCCCAAACATTAAAAAAAAAAGAAAAAAACAAAAGCCTACCAACTCCTGCAAGATAAAAGCCTACCATTTCACATAGCTGTATTTAAAAGTCTCACTGAAGGACTGAGTTGAAGAGTTGCTACCAGGAGCAGCATTCTTTGCATTCTTGTGCTGAAAAGGTTAAGAAAAAAAATCTTAACCAAGTTCTTTGCAATTACAAAAGATTCACTCTTCATCCACTAATGGTTATAGCAGCTGAGAGTTAACCTTAAGAGTTTACTATTGACATCTTTTCATTACTCTTCTCAGTGGTAGGATTTGATTTGTTTCTGGTTTTAGCAGCCTTTCATATTTCTTTAGCAAACTTGGAAGGGAAGTAACTTTTGAAATACTATAAATTATTAACTTGTTGCATAATGTATATTTTCCAGACCCTCAGCTTGCTGTTTAGTACTGAAGAGACATTAAAACTGATAGAGCTCTCTTTTCTTCTAGAAACAAAATGAGTTAGTAAATGTGAAATAAAAATGGTTCCTTTTTAGAATGAGAAGGGGAAGGGACAGACAAGTGGTTTCACCAAGAACTGAATATAAGCAGAAAGAATAAGATGCATTTTCATATCACACAATGAAAGCTCTCCAGTCCCACAGAGTATTTATTGTTTGTGTTACTATTGGCTAAACAGACTTCTAATTTTTCCCTCTTCTGGCCTGTAACCACTGGATTGTTATTTTTGTTCAGCTGCAGCTTCGGAGCATTTTGTGATTAAATCTCCCTTAAGGATTTGTTTTTGCAAAGCCTAGCAGTCTATGCCATTTTTCTTTGTATGTTTGGTACAATTTGGCTGTTGCTAGGCTAATGAGAGGGTTGCTTTTGTATTATTATTGTACACATTAAAGAACATGTAGGATGTCTAGGCTGTGGAATTAGTAGGTGAACTATTTTAGTCAAGATACAACTATTGTAATAAAATCTTTTGAGCCTGGGAGCTAACTCTGTAGACAATCATCTGTGTTAAAAGGAATTGCAACTGGGGAAAGCTAGGAAAAAAAAGAGGTTGGAATTCAGTCCAGCACACATCAGAGACAACACCCATGTATGGAGAGCCTCCATCCAAACACTTTGAAAAGCATCATCAGGCCTTTGCCCTCATGGCTGGAGAAGAAGAAGGCCATGCCTCAACTTTGAAGGTTCCCTTATTGGAAGGCACTCTAGCCAATTACAGAGAGACCTGGGGAGAAGTTAGGAAAAGCCAGAAATATGGTAAAGCACCATCAGCACTCTTATTCATAAAAGTAATTTATAAATATTCAGAGTACACAACTGCCAGATTGTTGTGCACTCAAGGATCCCTAGAGTCCCTCTGGCTCGTGGGACTGCCATGGTTAAATCGACTTCCTTCTTGAAAGTGTACTTGGTCACAAATGTCACCTGGTGCTGGTCAAGACAAGAAGCTCTGGGAAGTAGAACCCTGCCTCTTCCTCTTCCATTATTGCACTCACCTCCGAGAAAGAAAAAGGGCTCCAGCATCATTCAGATAATTACAAAAGCTTCCCTATAATTTAGTTAGAATACATTGTGCAAACATGTAAGTCAAGTGATGTTATTTGATTTTATTTTGTAAAATTTCTCAAGTATTAGCTGGGATGAAATAGAATCAATTGTAGGTTAATAACTGAAATCAGTATTAACTACAGGACTGTTTATGGTTCCTTTAACTTATGCTTGTAATACCCAGTACTGTTCATGATACAGGATGCCAGAGTACACAGTAGTATCTGTATAGCTTTCTCCACTATCCTTTTTTCTCAGGACAGTTGTGCAAGTCTGCTTTTTGCAAAGAGATTTTCCACAGAAGCGGTAACTGCATCATATAAGACCCTCTTCATTGAGATTACATGGAAATAAAGCATGAAAAAGATACACTGGATAGAACTAGGTCTTTATGGATCATGTCAAAAGTCTTTTGTAGGGTCTCTGAAAAAGTGTGGGATTCTCACTAGTTTAGACAACTCAAGGAAGATGATCTCCTCGGTTTGCCTGGGTTTGCCTGGGTTTGCCTATAAACTTATTGTAGGGTGTGAGGCTACCTCTTGTCTTCGAGTTTATTGTCAGTTGAGTTTTCTGTGACTCTCATCTAAGCTTTATGATGTGTTCCTCTTCTGTAGAAGCACAGCAAGAGGTTTTGGGGTCTGAGACAATACATACTTGGGATAAGGTTATGGATCTTATAGACTTTAAGTTCTTCTGTAGCCCAGACTTGCCTTCTCTCAAGTAACCTTTCCAAGGAGTGGTTTAATAGTGCTCTGAATTGCCATACTGAAGAGCTGTCTCTCTATACAAAAACTCAAACTTCTTTGCTGCATGTGTGAAACCAGATACTGATTTCCACCTTCAGAGCTGACAGATATCAGTCCATGTAGAATGAGCTAAGCAAAAGTGCAAAGAGCAGAACAGCTCTAATCCCCTGCTGTACTCGCAGACAACCATCCACACCTGCCAAAAGATTTGATACACTTCCGAGGGGAATGTGGCTGAACAGGATGGTCAGAAACCGTGGGTGTGTGTGCTGGGTCAGGCTAGAAGCTGTTGCATTACCTCAGCAATTAGAGAAAGGTGTATCTGCATCAGAAGGAGGCATCCTCTTATATTATCATCTTTTAGTTGCTGCCCCAGCTCTGTGGTCAAAAGCAACCGAACCTGACTCCAGTGAAATGGGCTGCCACTAAGCCCAGTTCTGGCCATGGGTAGACTGTGCAGGCAGTGCAGATGGGACATCCCCTGGGAGACAACTCTGGGTCAGAGACTACAGAGCAATGGCCTTGGTGCTTGCACAATGGCTGCTGAACATGCTTCCCTCACCACTGGACATTCTTTTCCCCTCTCGAGGGGGGCATTTAGCAATGGCAGGACTGAGCTGCTTCTGGATGGAGCCAAGTAACAAGCTGCTGAAACTTCAAAAACAAGGCCCGTGGAGGAGGAAAAGAAGTGGTGATGGCTTTCCCATCTACCATGCCTGCATCGTCCTCTAAGTTCATAGCTCAGGGAAAGGCAAAATCCATTCAGTCTGGTAGAGGGCTTGTCTCAGTTCCCTCAGAGAAAAAATTAAATGTGGACAAAACAAGGACCTGTCCAGGGAAGTTATTTGATTTCCACCAGCATGTCAGCAAAATTTGCTTAGCCTATACTGCTGGGGAGACCTGATAAACTAACAATTCTGTGCATCAGTGCCTGGGCTGGGAGAAAAGCACACTGTGGACCAAGTGCCCAGCCATTCCTGGTGGGTTCTGTACCCACCTGGAGAGATGAAACACCAAAGGTGACAGTGGCATCTCCTTGAACTTGTAGCTGGAATTGCTTCTGCTCTTTCCATGTCTGTCTTCAGGCCAACAGGCTCAGAGCTGGGAAGTCACGTAGGGGTTGCTGAGAAGCCTTTAACTGTGCCACAACACCTCTTCTGTACTTTGCTTTACTGGGGTTTAGCATGAGCTGCTTGGGTGCAGCGGCTGTAGTTGAGACATGCCAGTGCCCTTAGGTGTGGTGAAAGGGGTAGTGGATAATCAAGTCTGTGCAAAACAGTATCTCCTCAGAGGTAGCACAACTGATATCACTTCAAGTGCAATATGGAGTTGTGATCAGAACTCTTCGTGGTAATTAAAATCCTCTTGCTATACACATGTGCCATATTTAGGATGTGCTGATGGTATTAATGTGAGTTTTGTGCTCAACTAGAGCTGGTCTCACTGGCAGCATGCATTAGTCCATGGAGGCTCTGTTCTAAACCCAGTTCACTCCATTGGTTTTAGATGAGGCTAAAAGAAAGTTCCAACTTCTGTAGGCAAGAAGTGAAGAAAACCATATTGCATAAATTTTCCACAAATTGCTCAGTATGGAATTTGTATACAGTAGGACAAAAGTCCTTCCTTTTGTGGAATAAGCCACAGGACCACCAATGAACTCTATTTTACTACTCATGAAAAAATTCTGTTCTGCTATGCCAACCATAGTACTGCAGCTGCCCTAGGCAAACAAGCACATCCATGTTTACAACTGGTCAGCCTTTACACAGGCTTTCTCCCACAGACTTTTACACTGCTCTGGCAATTCTGAGGATCAACAGCTATCTCACAACCACAGCTCCCACACAAGGAGGAAAAACCACCGCTCAGTTTACGTCTGTATGTCGCATCTCTATGGATACCTGCAAAAGCTCCTGGGAGAAGAAAAAAAAGTTCATTTTTTTTTTAATAGAATTTCTTTGTAACAGAAGAAAGCAACAAAAATATTTATTTTGCTATCTAAGAAGAAAACAAAAACCCCCCACATCCTTTGCAACTCTAAGCATACCATAGAATAATAATACTAAGAGTAAAGTTATTGTTAATGGATTAGATTCCCTGTAGTTCGTGCAGTATCAAGGAAGAAGATGACGGAAGCTTTTAGTGCATAAGGTATTTGGTCTCTAAGTTATTAGCAGTATCAAGGTAGATCATGAACAGTCACGGTCACAAAAAGGTGCTCATCCAAAACGAATGGCTTGCCCAAAGGAAATTAAAGCTCCTATAGTCTAAAGTCCATAGGTGATGTCTGCATGTAGCTGCACTGGTGTAACTGAGATACTAAATGGGCAAATGGGTCTTCTAATGTGGATGAAATTGTGGAACTGGGATCCAAGGAGACAGGAAAGGTCATGAGAAGGAAAACATAGTGAACAGCTGCCTATCTGTTTTACTAGCCTGACTTCCTAAGGAAATAAGACTTGCGTAACAGTACTACTTGCCCATTTGTTTTTTTTATCCTGCCCTCAAATAACTTCTGATTCTGTTGGCTTATTTCAACTCAATTTAACAGAGAGGTATCAGCCTTAGATATATTCTGTTTCTCCAGGTTTCATGAAAACTGGCAGCTAGACAGGGAAAGAGAACTAAATAAGTACTCCTAATGAGGGGAGAGTTTCAGCACAAATCAAACAATTACCTGCTCACTTTTTCTTGCCAGCTGGCCAGCCAACATGGCCAAATGACTTCAGGCTCATCATCAAATAATGAATCAGGCCTTTTTCAGTTGGCGTAGAAGAGAACTGGAAAGGAGGTAAGAGGTAAGTGTATGGTGCCCGAGGGGAGGTGTAGGAGAAGCACGAAATATTAAGGAGGGATGGGGGCAGGGGGCATATAAGGGAAGAGGTGGAAGCATGGGTTGAGGCAGCTCTAGGAACAGAGTAGGGGGAACTGAGGTTATAGAAGTGAGAGAGGGCCATGGTGGAAGGATTGGGAGTTATTTCAGGGCAGGCAAGTATGAACACAGTCTTCCTGAAATCAGACCTAATTAGTGCAGCTAATCACAGGATGGCTTGTATACACAAAGCTTTTCATGAATATATTACTAGCCTACTTTCAGAAGTGATGAGCACCCTTAACTTCTATGAGTTTCAGCAGGAGTCATGGGTGCTCCTCATCAATAATTTGAGGTCCTGTCTATATAATTTTAGTTAAATAAATTTGCAAAAGCTATACATAACTGCCTTGCAGTATGAGAATTATTAGATCATTACAATTTCTTATATCCGTCACAGTAAAAGGGGATCTGCAAAGGCTAATAATTTACATATACCAGTAAACACAGAAAAAAAATGTACCACACAAACTGTCATCCTGATTATAGAGGTCCACTATGTTGTTCTGCTAGGTTCTCAATTCTTATTTCCTTAATTGCTGTAAAATATATATAGTTCAAATAATTTAAAAGGAGTATTTGGGCAAAATCAATAGTGAGTCAGCCACAGCAATATTTAGCAGCCACAACTGAGTTGAAAGCATTACAGAATTGTAAGAGATGATTCACACCTAACTCAAGTTTTATGTTGGAGTAACTTCAAGGACTGAAGCATAAACTAGAGCAACAGAGAAGTAAATAAAGCCAGCAGAATGAATAAGCCTGTCAAGAGACCTCTAGAAAGGACTTTATCCTCTGTGTTATTGCTAAAATCTATTTATTCCTTGAGGTAACTGATCAGGTATCCATACCAAGGCTTCCACACTCAATTTTTGCAACTTCTTTTGGAGACATGCAATCCTGTACATGGCTTCACAATTCTAAAATGAAGTTTTGCCAGAAAAATATTGCTCAGGACTTGGAGACCCTCACTACAATTTTACCATCAAATACATTTGGACTATCCCTGAGCTGTATCTCTCCCTCTCACAGAGTTCAGCTCTCTCTGGTTACAGGTAAAAGATTCTTGCCAGAGAGGACTTCTCTCAGGCACTTACTTGGGTTCTTGCTGTCATGTCACACACAGTATCACTTATTTCACAGGTATAGTATTTCTGTCTTAGATTATTGGCACTCAAACCTGCCTTTATTTCACATGTAGAATGCTAGACAGTATAGTTTGGTATATTTTAAGGAGCAATGTGTTGTTATTTTCAGACAATCCTGCTAGTGCTGCATTTTTCAAAGGACTTTGAGGGATAAAAAATTGAGTTATGAACAGCTCTCTGTACACCTCTTTCTCCAATTATTTTAATTTTCCCTTCAATTATACACACAGAGGAGCAATTTTTCTGATTTACTCTTGTATTTTAATGGTGGTTGCAAATTCCTCCCATGGCTGAATTTTGAAAATGATCTAGGGCTGAAATTAGATCTGCCCATATTGCTTGAGATACTTGTATTTCTCTCACAAGCAAGAATTTTCTGCCTTCAGAAATTTTACTCACTTAACAAGCTGTGGTGCCTACCTTTTGGTTAGGAAAAGGTGTTTTGGCTTTATTTCCGCTGAGTAAATTTCCCAGTGATATAGCTCAACATACAGGGTATGCAGCCAGCTAAGCACGGAAGTATATGGGAGCTTTTGTTGAAATACTCATCAACACGATTGTTTCAAAATTTCTCCTACTGAGACATGTATGTTACAAGATACCAAATAGAGAACTGTAACTTACACTGTAGATTGCTTTGCAGGTAACATAAGGATACACAATTTTGTCAACATTTTAATCATCTTAATTGAACCACTCTGTGCCATAATGTTTGTCAGCATGCCGCTCTGGTAACTTTTGCACTATATAAATCTAACACTCTGAAGCAACAATGGTGGTACTGGATTCTTCTTGCTGGTTCTTATGGGTCTCAAAGAGACTTCTCAAGGGAAATAAATATTAATACATACCCTTAACACATGAGTAAGCTCTAAAAGGTGAAATGGCATCCCCAAATGGTAGATCAGTTGATGGACAAATACGGTAAGAGAACCAGTGACTCAGTCTACACTATCTTGTGTCATCTGCATTAGTGTGCTGACTCCATTAAGGGAAAGAAATACAGACTGAAGAAGTGCAGCTGACTAAAGCTGCAATATCATCATTTTCAAACTGACTAATGCCCTGGCAGAGCACAGGCCAATCCGGATCTCTATTAAGTTTTCACAGAGGAGATTATGATCTTTATTTATATAAATCTGTAATCCAGTTTAGACTTCTGAAATTCTGATGTGTTCTTAGCAGTTCCTGCTTAAGAGTAAGCAAAATCAGAATCAGGTGTGGGGTGTGTAGCTGCACCAGTCTCTTTTAGGTAATTAGGAAGTTGATCAAGAGGCAAGTGTGGATATCCTAGTAAGTACCCTTAAGAAAATGAATCACTTGTGTCTTCCCTGAAGCAGTGCTATTCTCAGGCTTAGAAGCTGGCTATGGCTGGGCTAAGAGCTAGGACTAGGATATATGTGAATACCTTTAATTATTCATTAATTACTATTACTTTAGTGTGAATACTGCCACAGGGATACATGGGGATCTACTTGCTTTGTTGTACACTGTCCACCAACCATTACAATCCGCAACACACTCCTTACAGCACTTTGAAAAAGATGCATATACACGTTGACTTGATTTACATAGCTCTCAGAAGTGGATTTATACATACAAACCAGATTCTCGGCTCGCTACAGAGGTACGCTGATTTATACCAGCCAAAGAGCTGGTCATGGAGACACGTGCATGTGCATACATGAGCCCGTTACTGGAATATACCCACACACATAACTCTCAGCAAGTTTCTAATTGCATCTGTAATTCCAAATGTCAGATTTTACACTCAGATTGCACTTTGAGAATCTTCTTGTTGCAGTTTACTTATCCAAGTCATCCATTCAGGTAAAAAGAAACAATATCATGTAATTTATCTAACTAAATAACAAGTCTTGATTTCTGAATATTTGCAGTGAACTATTGCTGAATGGGCTCTAGATTGAAAAATTATTCATGGAACACATGAGCATATGTATTTGCTTGCTTTTGTGAACATAACTCCTTGTAGAGAATATCTGAGCAGAAAAGAAGGAATATGATTGAATTAGCTAGAAGTTTTTTAGTTATTCACCCTTGTTTACCAAATACATACTTGTAGAAGAATGTATTTGCTTTAGAACCACATTTTTAAAATTCTTTTAAGTGTCTAAAGAACCTGCAGATAAGAAGCCTCTTTCTCCTTTCAAAAATATCTACTTTCCGGCTTTTGATAGAAGTTGAAGGCTTATGAGTGTTTGAGGATGTCTTGTCATTTTTATATGCTCTTTTTATTAGCAAATGAATGGGTTAATGAGGTGCTTGTGCTATCCTAAATGCTCTCTCAGGCATATTGAATAATAGCACCTTAAATTGGCTTAGGTGAGAAAGAGCTAGCAGAGTACATGCAGACAATTTATTATTCTGTAAGGCTTGATTTGTTTATTCACAGTAACTTCTTGTATATTTGAGATTGTGTTTTAGCTTCTGAAACAATGTCTTAGGCATTTCTGAAAATTTTACCTCGCATACAGGATTTTCAAAATAGCTCAACATTCGTGAAATCATTTCCTCATCATGTTAAATACTGAGCTCTTTTGAAAAAAACAGCCACAAATACCATGCAATAGCAGCACTATGCACTGAATGCTTATGGAAAATTCAGGATTCATTAAGATGTCTCAGTTTTCTGAGAATGCTGGCCTTACTGGGGAAGCTGAGCTCCTGCAAATGTAATCATGTTAAGACTTGTGTCTTAAAATTAATGGAAGACATCATGACATTTTTTTTCTGGTTAACAAATACATAATCTTCGTAATGTCATGAGGTCATACTGTTTATGATACAATTAGCAGCCTGTGTGTGGCTATGCTAGACTAAAAGTGGTGGATGTTGGTCTTATCACTTTTCTATTGTTTAATTATTTGTGTAACTGAACCAAAGAGCATCTTCTGTTTAATCTGAAGGCCTATTGTTGTTAATTTACTCAGTAGTTTTTACATGGATCCCAATAGGATGACTCACATAGTAAGTTACTTCCAGCTGTCATAGCACAAGATGTTAGAAGAATTGTACCTAGGGGGTTATATAGTTAATTGTGATCTGTATCAGACATAAACCCCATCTTTTGCTAACTACAGATTGCAGGGAATTTACATAGAATTAACTAATCCCAAGCAAATTGACAATTAATTTCGTAGGACTTGCAGATATGACAGCTCCTGTTTAGTTAAAGAGTAAGGGCATCTGCATATGGCACTGTACTGCATATCACATTTTCATTCAAGTTCAGTGATATCCTATTGGACTTGTTTTCAACAGTACCTTCTTTTTCTTTCGTGATTTTTTTTTCAGAAAGTTTACAATAAATTTTTACAGTCAGCAGATTTCCAGCATATGAGGGAGGGAAGAAGAAAGCCCCAGGTGTGGTGAGACAAATTCCCGTGCACATACCTAAACACAAATCTGAATTCTCAGCCAGTTTAAAACTAAATAAAAATAATTTCCTAATAAATAAAACTTATAATTTATGTGATCACAAAGGGGAATGAGACAGACTGACAAAAGTCATATCTAATCAGGACTTTAATAGCTAATGGCTGCTGGGTATGTTTTGTGTTACTCTTTCTAGCTCTGTAGAGTCTTAATAATTGTGGGGTGTTTCAGACACCAAAAAATGAATGATTCATAGACTTCTTTCTCAAAAAAGGCTGTCAGAAAATAAAGAAAAAAATACTTTCTCCTTGAGCTATATGCTTATGTTGAATAGAGAGGCATTAATATGCTCAGACACAAAATACTCACTGTCACAATCCCTTACATCCTGATATGAAAGGCGTGGTTCTGTGCTGCAGACAGAGAAAGCAAAAGAAAAATGAAATAATCCTAATTTACATTGTTAAAGAGGCCAAATGACTTTTAGAGCATTGCAGAGGAAATAAAAATCGTAGTTATTTTCTTTAATTAGAAAACTAGAGTGGTCAGTGAAACATTCCACTGTGTTGATGTCGAACATACATCTTGCCGTCCTCCTGGCCAACATGGAACAGTAAGCATTGTTGCAGAGATGCAAAACCAGATTGGTTAATCAATGTCTCAGTCTTCACCCTGTTCACTGGGGCTCCAAGGATGTCTTTTACTCTCCATGCAGTTGTATGGTCTCTGCAGCTTAAGCTGTGTGCTCCAGCTGCAGCAGGGACTTCAGGCTGGATTGCTCAGAGTGTGCAGCAAGCAGAGCAGTTTTCAATTTATGAGTGATGGAATATGTTTCCCTTGCCAAGATGACTGTTTTTGTCTTAGACTGCCAAAGGATAATACCGGCTGAAGAGTCACTCTGAGCGAGAGGCAAATATTCACTTGAACAATGAAATAAACGAATGATTGTAAAATGTATTATCTGTTATAATGCAGCATGTTGTAACATTTCATGGTCTGATTTGCTTTTGCATACCAGTAACTTATGGGGTATTTCATGTAATTTCATGAAGTACAGTACTACAGGAGGGGAAACGGATGAGGAAAAACAAGACATGTCTTAAGCTGATGAAATGATGAAATGTCTGTGTTGTTTATACTCCAAACAGCATCCTCTTTTTTCCATGGCATTACATGTCTTAGCACATAATCTGTCTTTAATTTTTTTCTCAAGGGGAAATAAGTATCATTAATACTGGTATTCCATAAAATAAAATATAGCCTAAATAATACAGAATTACCAGCTCTAAAACAAGTTGGTGACAATCAAGCCAGTCACCCACCCCAGAGCAAAACACTCTGGCATTTGCTAAGGAATGTCTGAAGAAAGCCTCTAAATCACCAGAAACATTTCCAGTAAGTACTGCAGATTTTGATTCACGGCAAAAATTTACAGTGAAACACTTTTTTACATTGTCAAATAGATGTCATGCTAACACAATCCCCTGAATACTTTCAAAATCCAATACGCAATTTTAGGTTGAAATATTAAAAGAAGAGAGAAATGCAGAAAGACAAGCAAAGCAAGATGAAAACATTTTTTCACCTAAGTTTTGAATTTAGGCCTCTTTAAAATGCAAATGTGTAAAGGGCATGTTGTCTCATGCATGCCTGCTTATGAGTTCCAACGAGAAACACCAAGCTACATTAAATAAATGCTTAACTCAAGTAAAAGAGGTGTTTGTCCTAAGCGGTACTTAAATTATACAGTGCAGTTCCTCCTAAAAAGAATTGTCTTTTTGGTAAGCATTTGTGCAGAAGACAGCACGTAACTTATGAGTGGGCCCTCAGGTTCAATAATCTGCAGAGCAACATCAGTAATAGTCAGAAGTGCTTTCTAGACCAAAGGAGATGCAGAAGTGAAAGTTCTTTTGCTGCTGGAAACTGCTGAACATATTACAGGTTAACAAAAGAGAAAGGTAATAATCAATACATTTGAAATCAGCAAAGAAGGATCAAAAACTCGAGTAGGATATAGCAATGCTGGTTTGCTAGCTTGAAAACGTCACTAGCAGAGATTCTGATACATTGGAGCAGAATAAGTGGAAACAACAGAGGAAAGCAAGGTAAAATATTTTCGGTTCTATATTAGAGGTAAAATAGTGAAATTTTAGCTTTTACCTCAGCTTCTTAGTTTGTAAAATGGAAAAAATAGGACTTGCTCCCACTTCATAGGCAGTGCTTATAAGTTGTTTTCAAGATGAAAGAATGAAAATACTATATAAGTGCTTGGTATTATTATTATTATTATTATTATTATTATTATTATTACTAGTAGCAGTAGTATTAGTAGTGGTTTTACCAAGTATTGTTATATAGCTTAAAAAAGCAACAAACAGGGAGTCTTTCCAAGAGCTGTGACTTTCAAAATCCTGAAATCTCTACATTAATAAAGCAAAGTTAATGGAATCAGTTTATTACATAGTGTTTAGATATACAAAATTCTACCTGCATAAAAATCCTTGGTTCCAAATTTAAACTCTTGTGCAAGAATAAAGCTTCAGATACTTGACAGGGAGGTTAGTTTCAAAACTAAGTGCTCTTGCTTTCATATGTTGAAATCTGCTTCACACCTGAGCCACGCTGCAGTTAGACAAAATGAAACATATGTTGGCTTTTACTTGGGTGCAGCTCATTAAAACCCCTCACCCAGCTTTGCAACCTATGGTGCCCAGAAGCCTTCACAGTTCTTGTGATTGCAGGGAAACCTGGTTTGCTGCGTGCTATCCCAGTGTGCTGACTGGTATAAACATCACCTTTGGCCCAGCAAATACTTGGTGCTTTTTTGACACCTGAATGTTTTGCAATCCTGAAACAGCTCTGATGCAAAATAATTCAACAAGAGCAGCTGGAGCAAGTGGTTTCAACAGTTCATGTGGAAACAGGATTTCCCCTCCCACTACTTCATTTCCTTAACTTTTGCCACCAGCTCTTCTATTATCCTGTGACATCTCACACAGAGATATCAAACTGATGTGAGAGCTCCTATGTTTGATTATAAAAACTTAACCAGAAGTAACTGATTACATGACAAAAAGCTTCGAATCTGTTTGGTTTTCTGAGGTCAGGGCTCATCATTTTTGTTTTGTTTTCTGTTGTGTTTTATTGGTAATTTTTCCACAGTGAAGGAGAGAAAACCAGGATTGCATTTAATTATCCGGTGACCCCAGGTGGCCTACACTTCTCCATGCCTGTTAGCCACTGAAAGCTATCAGAACTGCTTAGCTGAAAGCTGCCTTTTGCATGTTGATGGGCATTGCAAATCCTCCTGCAGAGTTGTCTTTCATGTCAAGACAATATCAAGCACAGCAAAACATCACCATATGTCCTTCCCTCCACTTCTCCCTGTGCTTTGCAGGTTGCATTTTCTTTCGCTGCCACTCGACAAATTTGCATCTGTAGTGATGAATGTGTGTGTGTGTGTGTGTGTGTGTGTGTGTGTGAGAGAGAGAGAGAGAAGCACAGAGCCTTTGCTCAAAATCCTCTTTTTTTACCTGAAAAGAATAGCCACATCTGCTGCTTTGTCCACAGACTGTCTACTCTAATTGTCAATTCCAGTTTTGATTTATTTATATTTAGATCCTTAGATACAGGAATCCTTCTTTCAGAGCAGATGAGTGACTGTTTCCCACCTTTTCCCCTCCTGATTAGCAAGTGTCATAGCATTCTTGTTTCTTGCCAGCAAGAATCATGCCACATAGCCCAATTCTTTGGGGGAAGGAACTTCCTAAAAGCACCAAAGAAAAGATAAAGAGAAACAACCTTGAATTACTTTAGAATCCTATTATTACCCTGATCTAATTTTGGACATGAAAATTCTCTACGAAGTCTAGTTTAGTGTTACTACCAAAATTACAAAGATTGGAAGGAGGTGAAAAGAAATCCCACGTGGGAAACTTTAAATGCTTCTATAGGAATTGTGCTGAATTTTTCATTTCTCTCCATTTGACTGAAAATTTAAATAATTTTCTTTCATGATGTTGGTTGCCTCATAAGATACAGAATTTGGCATTTTATTGTCTCAATCCATTCTTTAAAGGAAAGGTAGTAAAATTGAAATTAAGGATAACAGATAAATGCCAAAATCCTATGATGGTTGCATCTTGTAATTATCACATTTGCTGTGAAGCATCTGAAAAATAGCTTTGGAAGCTTGCCATGCTGCAAACAACTCACACAATGAAGGGGAGCAGCACGGTAAAGGACAATTTATAATGAGACTTTGAAATGGACTTTTAACCTTGTAGTGGGAGGTCTTACCATTCTACCTTTTGGTGTGGCTCCTTTTTGATTTTTATCTAAAAAAATGTTTTCTCCTTTTATGATGCGCTCTGACGTCATGTTTGTAAATGTGACATAATAACACATTTGTGTTAGTTACATCAGTGGCAAGAAGAATGGTGGAAAGGGGTAAGGACTAAAGAGGGAATTAATTCTTGAAGTTGCTGTCTTGGAAAAGCATCAGCTACTACTACTACTGGCCTTTATCTTTCATTCATCTTCTCCCTAGAGGTTATAAACTCATCTGCAGGGTTTCTTATTGTAAGGCACTGTGACTCTGGGAGCAACTTTTCCCTTTCCCCTTCAAAGTCTGAGTTGCTGCTAGTAGCACTATTTTGTGATTTAAAAACATGCAATGTAGTTTTGTTCTGAAAAGCATAGTGGAATCACTAGTTGAAACAAGTTGAATGCAAGCTTGAAGGAAATTTGTGATCTCAGCCCTTGATCCTCAGATTAATTATCTGCAGGGAAGCATGTATATTTGCAATTAATTGTATGTTCAGAGCAACATTGCAGAACATCTTTGTTCACAAATGACTCATCAGTGATTTGGCCTCATGCTTATAAGTCCTTTCAAAGGCAAAAAATTGACAAGATAGTGAAAAATAATAATTCACTCTCCCAGAATAATCTGTTGTTTTCAGAAAATTTTTCTACACAGGACCTTTACTTTGTCTTTCCTACTTGCACCATTTTGGCACGATTAAGCATAAAGTCACAGAATAGTTTAGGTTGGAAGAGATCCCAAAGACCATCTAGTTCCAGCCCCCAGCCATGGGCAGGGACACTTTCAGCTAGGGCAGATTACTTAGACCCCTATCCAACCTGGCCTTAAACACTTCCAGGGGTGGGGCATCCACAACTTATTGGGGCAACCTGTTCCAGTGCCTCACCACCCTCGCAGTAAAGAATTTCTTCCTCATTCTATCTAAGCCTACCCTCTTTCAGTTTAGAGCCATTCTCTGTTGTCCTGTCATTACACACCCTCATAAAAGGTACCTCTTCCATTCCCTTGTAGCCCCCTTCAGTACTCAAAGGCTGCTTTAAGTTCTCCCTGGAGACTTCTCCATGCTGAATATGCTGAACATGCTCCATATTTCCGACAATTTTTGTGATCCTTGTGTGAACTCTCTTCAGCAGGTCCATGTCCTTCTTATGTCAGGAGCCCTAGAGCTGGATACAGTACTCCAGATGGGATCTCACAAGAATGGAATAGAAGGGGAGAATCACCTTCCTTGACTTGCTGTCACTCTGCTTTGATGCAGCCCAGCAATGGTTGACTTTCTGGGCTGCAAGCACACACTGCTGAGACATGGTGAGCTTCTCACCAAATAACCTGTTGTGTGGGACAGTGGGAAAGGCTTTGCACAAGTCCAAATAAATGATGTCAGTTGCTCTTCTCTTATGTGGCAATGCTATAACCCTGTAGTAAAAAGTCACCAAATTTGTCAGGCATGATTTGCCATTAGTAAAGCTGTGTTGGCTGTCACCAATAATCTGACTTTTTCATGAGCCTTAGCCTAAGTTCTGCTCCATGATCTTGCCAGATAGTGAGATGAGACTGACTGGCCTGTAGTTCCACATGTTTTCTTAAAAATGGGGGTTATATTTTCACTTTTCCAGTCAGTGGGATCCTCACTGGACTGACAAAACTTCTCAAATATTGTGGATGGTGGCTTAACCTGAGGTTGCCTCAGGATCTATGGATTCATCTCATCAGGTCCTGTGGACTTATGAACGTTCATGTTTTTAGATGTTCTTGAACCAGATCTTCTCCTACAGGGTGGGTCTTCATTCTCTCAATCCGTGCCTTCACTTTCTGCAATTCGAGAGATGTGTCTGAAGAACATATTGGTGAAGAAAGAGGCGAAAAAGTCATTGAGGACCATAGCCTTCTCCACCTGCTAGCTAACCAGGTCTCCTGTTTCCTTTGGGAGATGACCCAGATTTTCCTTAGTCTTCCTTTTATCACCAGTGTACCTATAGAAGCGTTTCTCGTGTACTTGATGTCCCTGGTCAGACTTAATTCTATCAGGGATTTAGCTTTCCTAATCTAAACCCTGCATACTTGGACAATCCATCTGTATTCCTCTCAGACTATCTGTCCCTGCTCCCACTCTCTGTAGGCTTCCTTTTTGAGTTTGAATTTGCCCAGGAGCTCCACGCTCATCCATGCAGACCTCCCAACGTTTTGGCCTTACTTTCATTGGGATGCATCATTCTTGAGCTTGAAGGAGATGGTCCTTGAATATTAGCCTTTTTCCTTCCAGGGCTTTATTCCATGGCATTCTACCAAGCAGAGGCCAAGCCAGCTCTCCTGAAGTCCAGGGTAGTGAGCTTGCTGTGCTCCCTCCTTTCTGCCCTAAGGATCTCAAATTCCACAATTTCATGGTCACTGCAACCACAGCTGTCCTTGAGCTTCACGTCCCCCTCCAGCCCCTCCTTGTTGGTGAGAACAAGGTCCAGCACAGCAACTCTCCTTGCTGGCTTCTCTATCACTTGGAGAAGAAAATTGTCGTGAAGGCATTCCAGGAACCTCCTGGGTAGCTTAATTCTCTGCTGTGCAGCTTGATATCTGCTTCCAACAGATATCAACGTTGTCGAAGTCCCCCATGAGGCACAGGGCTTGTAAACATGAAGTAGATCCTATCAGTCTATGGAGGGACTCATCTACTCATCTTCCTTGTCTAGTGGTCTGTGGGAGAGCCCCACTATAATGCCACCTGTCCCTGCCCTCCTTTTAATCCTGACCCATAAGTTTTCAATCGGCTCCTCATCCATACCCAGGCAGAGCTCCCTGTATCTAGCTGGTCATTGATATAGAGGGTGATACCTCTCCTCATATCCCCTGCCTGTCCTTCCCAAAGAGCCTGTATCCTTCCATTCAAACATGCCAGTCATGGGAGTCATCGCATCACATCTCTGTGAATACATGAGTAAGTAAAGTACTACTTCTTCTTGAGCAAGACTAGAAAGATTAGGCCACCAAGGGTGAGCAAGTGAAAAGTTACATAAGGTATCAACAGAATCAACGGAAGGACAACTCAGACTTATTAATGATAGTCTCCATATCTCCCATTATGAACATTTGTTTTCAGACCTCCTCTGAGAGACATTTTGAATTCATTTCCCATGACTTGGAAAGAGAATATCCCTTTGCCAACTCAAAGGAAACTTGTAAGCCTTCTGGGACAATACCTTTGTTGTCCTGGGTAGACAAGAAACAGACTATGCATGTTCCTCTTCTACTCCTACTGCTTCCAATAAAAGGTTAGGTGCATCACTTTCTTCCTTTAGTGACTATACTGTGAAAGAAAGGAGTGAATAGTGCTTCTTTCCCCAAAGCCGTGGAAGATGTGGAGTTTGTTTGTAGGGAGGTATCACCTGCTCATATTGACTAGGGCATTCTAAGCCCCACAGAGAAACAGGACTTGCTTTTCTCCCCATTGGTCCTTTTTCCCTTTCTCTCCTTGTTCATCTTTCTGTATTTGTCCTTAGGGATTGTCCCTTACAATGCCTGCCTCATGACGCATGTCATTCAGGGGACCTAGCCAACCAGCTCAGAGTTTGGCAGGCAGGCACAAAATCTTTTGAGGTCAAAACACAAAATCCAATTTTTCTTTGGTTCTGGCTCAAAATTTTGATATGCACCTCAGAAAAGCCCAGGAAGAAAAACTGCCCTAAGAACGGAGCAAGGCTTTCACACTAAAATCACCCCAATATGCCCCAGCCATGCAGCAAAGGGAGGAGAATACAGAAAAGCCACTAATCAGCTGAGTAGTGGTCTATTCTCAAGCAAGACAGGGACCAAGTGGAAAGCACTGTAAAAGCATACACCTAACAAATTTATCATAGAGACTACACAGGAGAGACTGACACTTGGTACTTCTGAACTTTGGGTCCTTGACTCTCCAACATTGAGTTCTCCTTCAACTTAATCTTGGTGTGATTTTGTATACACAGCAGTTGCATATATGACCAACCCCTGCCTTTGAAAGTTGAATGGGGAAAAGTAACATTTAGTGAAACAGAGAAAACCAAATTCCCTTGTACAACAGGTGCTTTCCTTGTCCATTGCGGATCACCATTCAGCCCAGGAATATCACTGCAAGAACAGTTGTGATTCCCTCTCTGGGATGACTGCAAATGTAGCAGGTTCTTAAAAATTCACATAGGCACTGGCATTTCTCTTCAGAAATCTCTATATGGACCTGTGTGCTGGTTTAAAAGTTAACCAGCAGGGGAAATGAACTCAACTCAAAAGAGAGATTATAAGTCAGAATAACAATTTATTAAAATAATGCAATAAGTACAATTGTACAGACAGACAATTGGTTTTAACCCGCAAACCCCAAATGTATAACCCAGCACCCTGGGGCATGAACAAAAGTGGTGTTCCTTGGCCCCCCGAGTCCAAAGTAAGGGGAGAGGGGAAAAAACCTGCTGGTGGGAGAGCTGTTGCAGTCTAGTCAAAAGTGGTGATTGCAGTCCAGTCGAGGGTGGTGGTCTCAGTCTGGTTGAGAGTGGTGAGCTGCAGTCTGGTTGAGAGCGGTGGTCTGCAGTCTTCCTCTGGATCCCACGAGTGGTGTCAAGGTTCCGAAACTCCCAGTATATATATTCTCCAGTTCAGGCGGGAGTGCTCAGTCCCTCCCTCAGAGTGGGGAATTCCATAAAAGGGTATCAGAGCGGGGAATTCCATAAAAGGGCATGAGGATGCTCAGTCCCTCCCTCAGAGGGGGGAATTCCATAAAAGGGTATCAGAGTGGGGAATTCCATAAAAGGGTATGAGGGCAGGAACATCTTCCCACCTCGCAGGCCTCTACTGACAACAGTTTCTGGGAAATGGCATGGAAGGCTATAGAAAACACAGTTTTGGGTTACACCCATCCAGTGATGAATTGGTCCCAGCCATTCTAACCAGGACAACCTGTTACATTTCTGACCCGAATCTTTTAATATACATTCGTTCTGTGGATTTCATCTAAGGCATCTGAAGCAATTACTATTTCATATGTTGCTGTAATCTTCAGCCAGTCTGTAGTAGATTTCTGGGAAGGAGATTTGGAAAACAATCTACTTCTTCATTGTGTTGGTCTCTTTCTATTAATATCTTGGATCATTTTGGCAATATTTCTAAATATGAATAAAATATTAATCTGCAGATTAAATAGTAAGACCTACTTTGAGCTCAGTTGTACTACAGTAAATCAGGAAGACTGAAGAACTGCTCTGTATCTATGCTATATAATTTAGATCAGAATCTGTCCAGTGTGGATACTCTTCCATTGGAATGAAAGCTACTGTATTTTCTCTGACAGGATAATAATGATGTTCATGATAAGCTGTCATAAGCAATTTCAAAGACTTTTTTTTTCCAAGCCTTCTTTCTTCCTGCAAATAAAGTGAGAATAAAGACCAGACTTCGCTGCTTTTACAGTGTAATATCTGAGGAGTTCCTGCTCTCTAGTGCACACAGCAGTATTTGAAGTCAACCCAGAAACAAATCCAGAAGTATAAGAGGGCCCAGAGACCTTTGGATGCAAGGTTTGTGTTCTTTCCATCATATAGAGGTGCTGTAGGAGCCCATTAACAGCCTCTCTTCTTGCAGGCTTGTATGTAAGTGTGTGACAGGGTACCATGGCTACAATGGTGTAGTGCAGAAGAGATTTAACTATGAATTAACTGGGTTTGTGCAGAATTAAAACAGACACAACAGAGCCTCATCAGTTTTCCCTTATTTAATTATTATTTACTATTTAGATATTAGATAGAGCACAGATGTGACAACGTAAGGATAAGATCTCAGCAGAATCAGAAAAGGGGGTGTTTGATTAAACTGTGCAACTATCAGGCCCTTGAGGTCAGATCAGGGGCTGTCTCTATGCTTCACACTTGTGTAGTGTTTAGCAAAAGGATTTCAGTTATTGACTGGAGCATCCATGCAGAACAGCAACATGAATAATAAATGGTAACAGGAGTCAAGCAGTGTAGGGGTTAATTCGTATCTCTGGCTAGTAGGGCCAAGGTTGCAAAGTTAAACCAGGGAGTTCCATAGCTGTTGGTGTGGAAGGATTATTTTCTGTTGTAATTGTTGTGGCAATCTTTCTTTCTTCTTCTTCAGCTTTTTAATGGGAAATCCTAAAAGCTAATTTTTGAAGCTGGAGCCTTGGCAGAAAGAAAGCAGAAAATGTTGTCCCATTCCCATCCAAGTGGTTTCTCAGGAAACAGCCATAGGAGTCCTTTGTGCTCAAGAAATGACTGAACTTACTACATTAAATTGGAAAGTAAAAATTCTGGAAGGAAATAAAGTCAAAGCTCTTGTCACTTGACTGCTGGGAACACTGAACACCTGTGTGCTAATGAACATTAACTTGTACTGCTAGACTACAGAGGAGAGGAGAAAGCATGGTCAGGCCATTGATATGATATGAGACCCATCCTTCTGCTTGGCAGACAGACACCTTGTCTTAATTCTGAGGATGAAACTGTAGATTTTCAGAAAATGTTCTCTTGTTTTCTTCTCCCCCCACCCCACCATGAGAGAGACTTGTAATCACACAGTGACATATGTAACCTGGCTCATGGGTAAACTGGCAATGGTACAGCACCGAAAATGTGCTTGAACTTATGTGCTGATAGGAGTGCTCCGATGTTCAAATCACAACTTCTACTCTAACATTAATTACTGCAGTGTTCTCTTTAATGGCCCCAATAAATAATAAGAAATAGATGGGGAGAAAACCCGAGGCTGTGTTTAGTTTTGGAAAACAATTGTCATCATCATCATCACGGAAAATAGTTCAAACTAGACAGGTGAACCAAAAATTCAAATGAAGTAAAAAGTCTTCCTAAAACCAAAGAACACAGATGAAGTTCTGTAGAGCTGATGTTTTACACTGAATTTATCTTTTCAATGTGATTAACCCCTTTTACCTACCTAAGATGCAAATCCCAGATGTCAGCACCTAAGTACTTTGAAAATGGTGTAATCTGCTGGAGATGCGTCAGTAAAAAATATACAACCTATGACTGCACTTGTAACCTGTCTGGATACTTTGTAATCTGTCTCAGCTGGCACCAGAGCAATTCAGTTCTGCTGGTCCCCATTTTATCTCTGTTTTTACCTTGGACTGAAAGAGCAGGAAACAGCACACCTCCTGTACCTGTTGGACAGGAGGTGTGCAAGTACAACCTCTCCTTCACCTGTGTTTACATACCTACTCTTTCTACTGTGTATGTCTAAAAACTTAGAGACAGTTGACAGGATTATGGATAATTAAGATAAGACCCTAGCGTATGTTTCTGGGCATGAACTGGCTTGCTGTGATTGCCATCCTCTGCAACAAAAAAGGGGCAGAGATAACACTCCTTCTCTCTGTATTGCATGACCATCCCCAGTACTACCTTGGGGATTAAGGAAGTGCTCTGTACTTCTGCACATCAGGTAGGCCTGGCACCTCCCCCAGGCTCCTGCCCATCCACAGAAGCTGGGGAGACCTGGCTGGGAAGTGAGGAGCAGATGGGCAGCAGCAATGGGCCTGCCAGGAGAACCTACAGGGTGGCATCAGCACAGATCAGTCAACAGCAACCAAGTACTGGCATTTCCTAACCTTTATGAAAATGAGGCTGGGCTAGATGTAATATCCTAAGGACTAACAATAGTCTCTGCTCTTTGTACCTGTGGGAAGTTCACGGTCATTTCAGGACCTGATTAGCCTAAGTAAGTTCATGTAGTGTTCCCTAATGTGATTGTCTAAACTTTAGTAACAGGATAAAGATCTTATGAACTCACTAGCAATTTGAGGGCATTGGATGTTTTCAGGGACCCAAAGGACAGGTTAAATACTGAAGACTTACGGAAACTGTAAACCCTGGTCTGTTTTCTCCACCATAAAATCATTAGAATTTAATAAGACAGAGTTTTAAAAATAGTTACATTACTTTCGTACCTAGGGGAGGGCAAGAAATCTAAACTTAATTGTTCAGCTAGCAGACAGGGTTTTTGCTGTAATTTTTTCATTGAACTCAGTAAACTTCCATCTATCTGTGTTTTCTGTGCACTCACACACAATTTCACAATCCTGTTTTAAAGGTGTTCTAGATCACTGTCCAAGCTGAAATGCTGCTCCAGTATCACAACTTGTGACCTCTAACTAGAGGGCAAAGCTGGTGTTAAACTTCTTCTCTGCAACATAAAACAAGGCATTAGTCTTGCCAAGTGAAGAAACTGAATGACTGATCTCCAGTTTCTGTAATCTACCATCACATCACATCAATCACATCTACATGTACGTGACCGTGAAATTGTACTTGCTTAGTTTCAGTTTTAGAAGATTTTATGTAGAATCAGGAGAATTCAGTGGTTTCATTTTATATATTTTTTTAACAGTAATCGAAACGTTGGCCCAGCTTTATCAAAACATTTAATAGACTGCAGGAAGATAAATCTAACAGTTACTTATTTTAAAAAAAAGCTCATTATACTATAGCACATCCTCCTCACCTAAGATTATTAAACCACCTTGCCTATTAGCATCATTTATGGAATCTCTGATCAACACATATATTTAAGTGCCAAATGCTATTGAAATATGGTTGGAGCTATGAGTCCAAGCTTATTTTTTGTGCATCTACATAAAAAAAACCCCAAAATATTTCCTTCTGTCTCATGTAATTGCTTAAGTATTTGTTACGGGTCCCTAAATCTTCCTTCTTACAACTTTTACTAAAACCTTTTGGTCATGTGATAGCAGAGCAGTGGAACCACTGATCTGAGATATAAAACTGTTGTATTTTTAGCACTCAACAGTCTCAACACAGAAGCTAAAAAACAGAACTGTTTTCTCATTCAGAGAGAGTTTCCTCCCAATGCAGACATGAGTCTATTGGCAGATCATGCAAAGTCTCCCTGAGTGGTTCCTTACTTGATTTGTATAAATGACTTTCACAGCATTACACCACAGCTGAAGTTACACCACTGGGAGGAATCACAAAACTTGTGATATGAATATGGCACCATGAACGAATGCTCTTGTTGGAGAAGAGGCAGACCCCAAAATTTTGGCTGCTCTGAGATGTACCCTTCCTGTGGAAATGAGACCTCTTTGCTATAGAAGTCCTATGCTATGCAGATAGGAGAGAGAGGCACCAAAATCCCTACTCCCCTTGGACAGTTTAGTAAATGTGAACTTCTACAGCTGCCTCAGTAGCCAAGTCATGACCCCAAATCCTCCTTGCAGAGCAGCTGACTTTGAGAGCATAAGCAGTCAGGGCACTGCATCTTCATGCTGCCTGTCCTGCACTTGCATCAAGAGCCTAATGAGCTGAGTGGCTGCAGTGGACACCCTCAGGGCCACCTGTGCAGAGCCTCAAAGATTGATGGAATCAACAGAAGCAGCAAGACTGTCACTACCAACCCTTATGCTTTCACCACTCAGCACTGTGTCATTTAGCCTCAGATAATATAAGTAAAGGAGAGAGACAGAGGGAAGAAGGAAATAAATCAGCGAGTGAATAATTCCTTCTATTCTGAGGACAAAATAGTCTTTCCCCTTCACCTCTCACTTAATAGGATCAGTTTGATCCAAATATTTTTATGAATCAGAATAAATTTTTCAAAATAATTTTATTTCATCTCAGCAAAACAGAAATGTTTCCTGGCTCATATTTATTTATAGAATATCTTCTCCAAATTATTTATATCAAGAGATGCATTTCACCCGTACATCAGACACCCAGAAAAGACTCATGTATTTCAAGGTACATATTTTGATATAAAAATTGTTTACATAGCAGATTAAGCCTGTGATGTGAAATTGCTTGAGCCTGCAAATCCTAATTTTGAGATTCATTCATTAAAAAAAGCAACCTTGCTTTGCACAATACCCCTTTTCCTGAAAAAGCTTCCCTACTATTGTCCCTTATTTAGGGTTGTCCAACTTAGCTTATTTTTAGACACTGAATAGCTCTTCATTAATGCAAATTATTCATTAATACAAGGCAGCAAACAACAGATTAAATAGAAGTATGAATAATCTAAAGTGGATGTGGAGAAAAGGCTTGAAAAATGACCCTGTTCCTGTGCCAGCTTGGTCTGTGTGTGGTCTCTCTCCTCTGTTTCTTTCCTTCCTTTGGTGAGAGGCTCTGACAACCCTTTTAGTGATAAACATCCACAGAAACCAGTATGTCACCATCATGCATAGGTTCCCATTCCTTTTGCATATTGCTGTACCATACACCCTGTACAACAATTTCATTTTGTAATTTTGTGCTGTGTCTGATACCTAGTCCCTTTCAGTGGAAGTTTTTCAGCCTTTGCAGGCTGATTCCAGGAGCTTTTTGGCAAGTTTTGGCTCTATGCTACCTCCGATGACATGATGACACTGTACAAGGCATTTTTCTGATATCTTCTGACCAACCATAGCTAATTAGCTACAAGCTGGAAAAGCATCACAGTAATGAAATGTTTAATCAAGATGGCAGAAAAAGGAAAACAACCAAAAAACCCTTTCTTATAACATCCATAATTGTCACATTTCTTCCAGTAGCTTGTTCAACAATTCATATTTTCCTATGTATTCTTTCTGTTTTACCCTAAACACAGAAACTTTTTGCTTGGATTTTTTCATTGACCATGTCCATTCCCAAGTATGTCTCTATTTATACATAAAAACCAATCAGTAGATGTTCCACTGGTTATACTCTCATTTCCATGAAAATGTAGCTCCTAACTGCCTAAATACATTAATTAAGCTGGAAGCATACTCAGAAGCCAAAAACTAGTTAATGAATGTCAGCTTCATTCAGTATATGAGAATATCAGTAAAGTACTTACAGACATCACAGACTGTTAAAACAGGAACAAAATAAAGTTTGGAATCTAGACATGAAGTCTTTTTCATTAGCAAGAGTTCTATTGTTAATGGATACTATCCCCTTAATTTACACCATCAGGAAAAGACTCTATTCAAAGCATTTCTCAGTGTCAAACTAATGTATTTTCCTTCTTCATGTTCACATAATTGTCTCAGGCAGTATTTTCTGCAGGCTTTCATCTTGCCATGTCTAGGAACTAAAGAAGTTAGAAAGTCTTAACTTTTCTGACTGTGCTTCCATGCCTCCCCCTGCAAAGCTTTGAATAAAAGAATACCTGAAACATCTCCTTACAGAGAATCGATCGAACACAGCTTTAGCAAACAGCAACATGCAAATGGTTCTAGAGAGAATGTGGTGGAAGGAGGGTAGCACAATGAAACAGTTACAACAAAAACTGAATAATGAGCTTCAGGGTACCTAAAACAAAAAAGGCAAGCAAAAAGCAGAGCTGAAGAAAGATAATCCCTTTAGAGTGATCTACTCTGACCATTAAGTATCTCTCTCTGAAGTCAAAAATATTTTAGTCATTGTGAGAAAATATTAAATAACCAGTTGCATTCTCTTGCAAGTTTACACAATGGGTAGGTGTTTTGAGACTGTCCTCATCAACAGTTTCCTTTCACTTTTGTTTAGCACTGACATACAAAGTGTCTTTCTTGCAAATTAGCGAATGGTTTATATTGCTAGAACATTTCAGTGATGACAAATTATATATTTAAGAATTTACAAACAGTCATGTAGTACAGCTAGGTATACAATTACCTTATGCTTTAGCAAACTAATGAATTTCCAGTTAAAACAAGAGAGAATTTTAAGGAAATGATCTGTGTTTTTGTAACCACCTATAATAATAAATAGATCACTCATAGGCCTGGAAGCTAGAAATTCCTCAGTTCTAAACTTGCCACTGGTTTCACAGATAGTTTTAAAAACAGACCATCATTGGTCTGCATATTTTCAAAACCAGCCTGCACAGCTCTTGATTTGTGGAAACAAGATACATACTGAAGTTGATGGTAATTATGGGTTCTCAACAACTTTGATGATGAATTATTTGTTTATAAACCATAAATCTGATTACAGAAGTCTAAATACAGGCCTTCACATCCAGAAACTCTGGATTTAGTTTTCTTCTGAAGAATTGTTTTATAAAAATAAAACAGAAATTAAAAAAAAAAGCAAACACAAAATCGAACAGAAATAATAATAAAAAAAGGATAAGAAAGGAGGTTGAACTAGAAATAAATGTGTTTGTAATGCTGCAGAGAGCAATAACTTTCCAGCAGGAAGTGGAATACGAGCTAGAGATCATGATTAAACACAACCTGTATATGAGATTCGTCAGGTAATGATGATGGACATAATTGGAAGAATAATAACATCAGTCCAATTCAAAATTCCTTGGCTCACTAATTTAGTGTCAGACACATTCCAGACATCTCTCAGTGCTGATCACAGCTCTGTATATTTGCATACGTAATTACTGAATTTACATTTATATATTACTAAGTGTATACAAAATTATATGCAAAACTGTATTTTGTACTTGCAAGTGTATTTTAAAGAGGTTCTTGATAATGTGTATCTTAATGTGGAAATATAATGGTGGTAACTATGTGGATTTCAAATATTCAAGAAGTTTTGGCCTTTAGAGTCTGTAAGAGAATAACAAACAAAAGATAGTGACATTGTTGCGTATGATGTGAATCCCTGACCAAAGTCCCTACTAAACCAGAGGGTTCATTTTATGAACTACATTCATCTGGTGAGAGTAATTGCTACGTGCTCTACTCTACAGTACAAATTAATTACATACAAGGTGTTGCAAAGACATACTGTCCACATATGTGCTTTCTGACTGATGATGATGTACCTTCCTGTCCCTGTGGATCAGCTAGACAGTAAATTGGGTGCATACTCTCTGATCCTGCCTGTTTATGTCTTACAGGTGCTCAGGTACCAAGGAACAAGACTATTGTTCTTTTTAAATGAACTGATGACAGCATCACAATTTTGTCCTGTGTCTGTTTTCTCAAGAAAGGCAATTTTTGCAGCCTGCACGTGGTAGAGATGTCATTACAGTGTACATAGTGAGCGCTCAATCCCCTAGCGTGGGGAATTTGCACACACAGGCCTGACCTTCTGTCCTTTGCCACGTACCAACACAATGCCATGTCTGTTGGACATGTGTCTGGGTCATGTGTCTGCTCTCTTATGCCAAGCAAAGGAATAACAGAATCATGTCTCTGTTTCCTAATTCAACTATGTGGAAAGGACTGCAGTATATGATATCAAGTCTCTCTTTTTTAGCCCTTCTACAATACCACTAAATTTACTTCATATATTAAATAAAAACAAGTGGTTAGCAGACAGGAGAATGCAGATGGCACTGCCTGGGTTGATATCAATGGATTAAAGGTTTTACATGTCAGTATAACAGCCTGACTAAATAGGTAAACTGAAACTGATACACTTTTACCAGCGAGTTTTTCAAGTTGACTCGAGATTTTCTAGCTTAACTAGATAATTTCTTTTATGAGAGTGTGAACATTTTGATAAGGCTAAAACTTGTCCAGTTCCCAGTTCTCTTAAGCAATCAGCTTCTCCTGGCGATCAACAAAAGATGAGCCAGTCTCTAAGCAAACTTCTTATAGCTTCATATAATGACAACAGAAAATCAGGATAACAGTCCTTAGCAAATGCATATCCCATGACAAACTTGCTTCCCAGGCCAACAAAGTAGAGGGGATTTTA
The DNA here is from genome assembly GCF_003984885.1 of Neopelma chrysocephalum. NCBI lineage: Eukaryota > Metazoa > Chordata > Aves > Passeriformes > Pipridae > Neopelma > Neopelma chrysocephalum. Next base: position 1,178,995 of record NW_020925422.1, on the reverse strand, counting down.
AAAGAGGCCATGAAATAGTAAAGAGTGGCCATCATACAACTGATTTAAGAAAGTGATGGTAAATTAACAACTCAAATCTTTTCAACCCTTATGGAGGTTAGTACAGGTCAGGCATAGTCTCCTCTCTTGCTGCTGAACTGAGCTCAGTACTCTTGCAGCGAGACCCAAACTGTGGGAGATTTGGTCTGAATTAACAGAAAAAAAATAATAGGGATAAGTCATAATAAAACAGCATCATCAGTTGTAAGAACAATTCACCTGGAGGCGTAGTGGAGTCAAAAGTGGATGCCTGAGCTCGAAAAGGAGCTACAGACTTGATGAAAAATGACCGGAAAGTTTATGTTACAGAAACACATGTCAGGAGAAGCCTGACTACGTAATAATTTTGGTTCATGTCAGCTTGAATTTGATTAATCTCTCAATTTCAATGCAGTTTAAGTAAATTAGAAAGGAACTGGAACCTCTTTAAATATTAGAGAATTGAAGCGAACCATCTTTCCAGTGCTATAATTTTGATTCCTAAAATTTTCTTGTAAGTTGTTTGAGAACTGCCCACAGACATCTCATGAGAAAATCAGTCATGACCTGTAGTACTCCAAATACATCCAGAATTATGTTCTGCTATTCACAAAATCTTGCCAAATTGTCCTCTCATTTTTCCTCCAAAATATAATAGAAAAGAAGGTGTAAACAGGTGGGAACTATGTGAAGAGGCAGTCCCCTGAGGTGAAGATGCTGGTAAATATCTACCCTACTCCTTTCCTCCCCCCTGTGCTAAATTTTGCTCTCTGGGTGCTGAGGTTCAGTGTCAGAACATACACCAACAGCGTATTTGTGTCTTCTATACTTTTCTTGGATATATAAGCTAAAGCACCACAGAGAAAATGCTAGGATGATGGCATTTTTGGAATAGCCCTGGCATACATCCTGCTTAAAAGTTGATTTGTATTTTACTAATTAATTCGTCAGTAGTAAATGTGCTTTAATGACAGAATTTCTGGATGAGGTTGAGATCCTCATTAGCATTAATCATATTAACCTAATACAGTTATTTATATCAGGCAGAACAAAGTGCAGCACTTCACCATGTTCTTCTTTAAAGATAATACCACTGTGGGAATTAAAAGAACTTGTAATACTTCTTGCCGGTTGAGCCATATGGAACGATATTGCCAGCCTAGGATGAATTCACCATCCCTGTTCCTTAAGGGTTTCCATGAAAAAAACTGAGTGTGCTGTTGAAGTGGTTTGTCCTTGCAATTTCTTAAAGTCATAGAACATGGACATTACAAATGTATTACAACAACTTGTACAAGACCTTAAACATGGTTGAAGATACCATGCAGACAATGCATTTCATAATGTTTAGTTTGTTTGATTTTGGATCAGATGATCTCCCAGATGTCTAGGTGATATTATGATTTTATTTCCCAGATACAAAAAGAAGGCTGGGGTGGGGATAAAAGGAATAAGAGGAATCTCATTCTAGATGAAAAAGAAGAACATCTGACAAACTAAGTTAAGGATTAAGTTTTGTATAAGATTGTCCTTCATTAGCAATTGCAATTTGCTCACTCACACATATCACAGACATAAGCATATCATTTATTCTCCCCTATATTTTATCCAGAAGCTGTTTCTCAGTTAAATGAGGCTTACTTAATTGTTAACCCTTAAATATCAAAGCTACAGTACAATTAAGCACTTTAATTAAGACTACTTTTAAGAAGAAAATCGAGGCTTCTGATAACCAAGTTTACAGCAATTCAGCACTGATGTACCATGCACCATTTGCCACCAAACCTCATTTTCTAACCATTAAATCTATGAAGTCCAAAATATCTATAACACAGGTGTCTTTTAATGGTCTGTCATAATGGTCTCATTTTGTTGGGTGCTGCCAGTAACCCAGTAAGGTCCAAGTGATTGTTCCACTCCCTGAGATGTCTGCAGCTCCTAGATTTGGCATGCTCAAGGAGTGAGAGCTGTCTGTGTGGCGTGCCTTTTATTTAGCAGCTGCCATTACACCAAAGAGTGTGTGTGTGTATGTGTGTGTATGTATGGCGTACTGGTAATAACGGCAAAGCATTCATTTTGAGAACCTCAGTTACAGACTCAAATCCATTTTTAACTTTCTAAATAAACACTCTAAGCATGAAAAGAAAAATACAAATCAATAAACTTAACACTGCCATTACCATCATAATGGAATTTAAGATAGCATGGGTGTCCGGCTTTAAACACTTAGGATAGGTCTTTTAATACCAACAGGGCTTGAAGTAACCAAATTAGGCATTCAAATTCTTCCTGCAGCTTTGAAAATCTCATCTTGAAATTTGTAAGTCTCAGACTAATAGCTGAGAGAGATCCAGGTGCCCAGAGGACAAACAACATTTGAAAGCTTTGAAGTTCTAAAAATTAATGAATCAGTTAAGAATAACACAAAGATGAACTGAAAGTAATCTTCACGTAATACAGCCTTCCTGGTTTCTCTTTCCTTGTTATACATGCGTAAAGTTTCTATTTTTCCAGTTGGAAAAAATGCCAAGCCTCTAAAGCAATCCATTTTCTCAACCATAATCTATACTCTTCTATCTGTTTTGGAAGAAGGAAGAAGAAAGAGGCTTTTTTTTTTTTCATAAGGAATACTGAAGTCTGTAGTTGTTTGTGGTACAGAAAGTGTTTGATACAGTTTTGAATGTGTTGAGTGACATTTTATGAAAGTTTCCTCCCTTAAATCAACAGTGATGCCTAACATTTCACTATTTAATTTTTTTAAAACATGTTACTAGTGATCTGGGTTTCAATTTACAGGTCCAGAAAGAGAGAGATGTGACAAGGAAGAACTGACACAAACCTTCAAGCAAGATGGTTAAAAAACAGAGCTAAATAATAGGCTAGTAAAACTACATTCAAGACTGATATAACAGGCCTGTTCTTTGACTCACCACAATTGTTAGAGGTCTAATTATCATCAGAGTCTTTGCTCTTTACCTAGATCTTCAAACACATTTGCAGGAAGAGTGTTTCTGAGTCTTGAATAAGAGGAGATTTTGACTCGGTTAGGTCATAACTAACTCCTAAAGTGATTTATCACATATCTTATCCAAAGCTGCACTCATTCTCATGATGAAATGTTATGGGAACAAAGTCACAGTGCTTACTATGCCAGTTACCAAACGGAATAAAAGATGTTTTAACGAGGTATGCTGGAGACTGTGGTCTCCTGCTGCTTCTGTCTTCACCTTCAGAATTCCCCTCACTCTGAAGAGCACCAGCACATTGCTCAGCCTCCCCACAGTCAACCTGGGGGAAATGGGAGTGAATACAATTGCCACGTGTCAGAGTGGAAGAAAGGGGAAGGGAGCTTCCCACCCTGAGGAAAGACTCTATATGGCCCAGAGCCACAGGCCAGTGTGCTCACTAAAGGCCAGGAGGAAGCCGAAAGCTTGGTTCAGTGGCAATCTTTCAAGACACCAAACGCAGGTGTACAGAGAGTAACAGCTTGCTTTCCTCTCCCCAGTTCCCAGAGGAATCCTCAGCACATATGTGTTACCTGTTTCTCCTGGTTCCGCTCCTACAATCTTTGCTGGGTTACAATACCTCCTGCTGGACTGTTCCTGACTAAGGAGGATGGCTAATTGCAATGCTGCCTCCGGCAATGTTGTGTGTGCTGCAGCTCTGCAACATGCACACAGTGTGATCATGCAGGCCTGGGGGAAGCAGCCCTCTACTTTGCAAAGGGAACAGTGGTTCAGACAGAGAGCCCCAAAAGTGAGTGGTTTATTTCTGTAGAAATTATAATGTACAGCCAAAGTCCACTGGAACATTAATCTACAGAGTAACAGCCCTAAGCCCGTGACCTTTTATACTCAGCCCTTCATTCCCTTGAGTGAAAGAACTGGATTTCTGTTTTGTGTGTTTGTCATGCAGGAATTAGAAATGAAACAAATGTACTCTTGGCCTGCACTGAGGCTTAGAAAAACAGCATAAGGCTTAGAAACAATGGCAAGCAGCAGCTTAAGCAAGCCGCTCCAAGAGCCAAGCTCTTCTGCAACAGCATTCAGAGCAACGGCTGTCCAAGTGCTCTAAAAGGATATTTAGGAGATGATAAAGTATTCCACAGAAATATCTGTTCAGAGAGCTAATGCTTATCTCTCATAAGCTTTTCCTCACCTACTATTGTTACTGGTTTTGGTCACAAATTGAGGGAAAAGCAGTAGCTACATTTTGTGTAACAGTTTCTTGAAATTCTGGTTTGCAGGAGTGCATAGCAAGGAAGACACAAGACAGATCAGACACAGGCATTCAAGCATGATTTGCTTTCTTTCTATATGAAACTCTCCGTGATGTGCCTTGCTATGCTATGAATGTGGTTTTAATCACCAGACTGCTGGTAGAGGGAAGTGTAACGAGAATCAGTCCTGGGAGGGAATCTGTATTGCTGTCTACTTGGTGAGCTTGTACCCACCTCGTAAGTTCCACCATCTCAAAGCTAAAAGGCAGACAACTGTAACAAGCCCAAACCTAGGTGACCTGTGCCTGTTTCATGATTGTCTGAATCCAGACTTTGGTGGACAGTCATCAAATGATGACAAATGATGACAGTGTTTCTAAAAGCACACCTGCTTTATTCCATCTCCTGCTGAGCTGGATAAGTTGGTGAAAGGGACAGCACTTTTAACAGCTCCCTGTGCATTGCTCCACCATGTCCAGTTGCATATAGCACTTTGATCCAACCCTGCACCTTCTGCCCCAGGCAAACCTGGACCACCTCAAATGAATCAGGCAACAGAGACTTCCTCAGGGCAGCAATGCCAGCTTTTACCTGTCTGTGAGTTCCCTGGTGCTGCCCCTGCACGAATCCTGTTGTCCATCAGAGTACCTTGATGGTGACATCTGTGCTATGTGGCATTAGTCAAGACTGTAGCTATCCTCTGTGCTTTAGATTAAGTTTCTTTTTAATGTTACAAACATCCTAGTCATCTGTGCTTTGTCTCTGGACATCACTGCACCTTTCTCAACAGGAGGTAGGCAAAGTGGCTCTGACCAAGAAATTCAGGAACATTTCTGCCCTTTCACCCCTACTCATTTAGACAGGAAAACTAAAAGCATGCCCTTTTTTACCCAAGAAACCCTAACAATGGGTGATCTCTTGAAACCAAAGCAACTTGACAGTGACCACCATATACAGAAATTGTGGTAGATAGGGCTCCATGATTAAAATATCTTGAAGGATTACAAAGCGAGTCCTTTAACGTTTCTGGTAGTAAAAACCTGAATTCCCTGCTGTCACACTGGAAGAGTTTCTTGGTGCTAGGTGTCAGTCACTGTCCTCCAGAGTGTGCCTTACTGCTGTCTAATTGCAACTGGTAAGCTTTGTGAATCATTGCCACTAAATCTCACCAAGGCCAGTGGTGTAGTAGGATTCAAAGAGTAATTAATTAGCCAATTAGCCTAATTAGCCAATCCGCAGCTACATTTGATAGGTCTAAATTATAATCAGGGATAACTCTTCATGCTTTAAGGTGTGTTAAAGCCCTCTTCTAGCCCCAATCCATCTGATGGCATGTGTTTATGCAAGCAAACAGGTAGGATGGTTGAGTCCCTAGTTTGAAAACAGTCCTTAATGATTGTTTCACTCTGGCACTCTCAGCTTGGTTTTCATGATGCATTTCACAGCTTCTGGCTCTGGGATTGTTATCAATAGTCCAGATGCTGCCTTGAAGTTGAGGGGGAAAAGTAATGAATCTTTCAGACAGAGCATCCACAATAGACTAGCTTCTGATCTCAGGCTCACTGATGCAAATTGAGACAACTCATCAGGCTTGAAAATTCAGAAGTATTTGGCTTCAGAGCCAGGATACAGTCCTTGGGAGCACTGAAGATCCAGAGTCTGTGGCTGAGAGGACTCTGCTTTGCCACGGAACTGCAGAATCCCTTCCCACAGATGCCAGAAAAAGTTTTTTCTTTAGACTCAAACTTCTTTGCCATCCTAATGGGCACATTCAAGCTGAATGATAAAGAGTTTTTCTTCATGGGAAAACAGCATTCAGTTTGTGAACTTAGAGGGGATTGTTTGCTACATTTACCAGGGAGGTGAACAGTTCACTGGAGCTTTCATGCTCACCCAAATTCACCCACACGGTATTACACGGATTACTAACAGCAATTCTTATTTTTTTAATTGTGCATGAACAAACCAGGCCTTAGACATTCTGCTATAAATCTGAGACTGAGCAGAGAGGAGACATTTTTTAAATTCATGGTGGGAAAGGTCAGAAAAAGTTTAGCATTTTACACAGAGAGGACTTAATCTGACTGTAAAAGAGAAAAGAAATAAAACTGTTTCCTTTTTCCTCCCCTCCCTCGTCTCTGTGTGTGACAAACTTAAGGAAATGCTAAGTCTTTTCTTTTTTTTTTTTTGGTTTTACAATTCAAGAAGTAGGAACCCATTTGATTCTCAAATGTGGGTGAAAAAATAATTTCTAAACTTGTCATCATTCTTTCCTGCCTTTATTTTTGGTGTGTACCTAAGGCATAGTGCCAGTTTTGTGCCCACTGTTTTCAGCACTTTATCAAGAAAGATAAATATGCAAATTTCTATAGAAAGCAAACATGACTTTTCACCTCACCTGTGTAAATCCAGTTATAGCTCCAGAGAGGTCAGTATTGGAAGTCCACCTTTTCACCATTGTAAAGGACACCAGAAACTGTGCCGTGTGAACCTACTTGAGAGAGAAGTGATTTAAATAGAAGATTGTTTGCTGTCACCTTCCTTTTCCTCCCTGCAAATTACACATGTGCCTATGGATTTATAAAGCCTTGATGGAAGGAGCAGAAACTACATGACAGCTTGTGAGGAGACGCTCTGCAGAGACACATCCAGCTTGGCCAGTGAAATCTATCTGTGTGGCACCTGTTAGTTATGCACAGCAGGACTGTCCATCATCCCTTGTAGTTGCTCTGCATTTCCATAGCACACTGTGGCGCAGGCAGAGGAGAAATTACTCTCTAACTATGAGACAGTGAATGAGAAATTTCTGTCCCTGTTTATGCTGTCAGACCACCATTCGGGAGGTTGTACATCAGCTGGAGAGGGGGAAGGGAACGTAGTTCATTTCACAGTCAGCTGATAAAGCTCTCAAGCATTTATCTTGGCTTTCTCTGTTGTAAAATCCTGTAAAAATATTGCTACTGAATGGACGAATGTTTAAAGAGAAATGTGGAGCACATCATGGCATTTCAAAGGGAAAATCACCACATGACATAAAGAGAAATTTTGGTAAAACAAAGAGCATACAGTAACTATCCATTTTGTGATCTGATGCCTGGATTGCAAATGGACAAACAGCAATTTCCCCTGCTGAACTGAAGTAAAATGACCTTGGGAATGCTTGCATTGACTGCTCTTGTGTGAGGAACAGAAGGAAAAGAAGGATACTAAACACATGGAAATATAATAAAAGAAAACACTCAGGTTCCTGTGGCTTGGAAAACTTTTGCTTAGTATCATAATAATCATAAGGAAACTTGGAAGTGAGACTGCATATGGTTTTATTGTGTTTTTCAGATGGTAGAGGGATTCCTCTTGATGGCCTCCATTATGCCTCACCTTCAACCCCAAAATTTTTCTCATCCTGCTGAACTATTCTCCCTTCCATATTAGGCTGATCAGCACTGGCCTCTATACCTCAACCCCTCTGTACCATCTTTTCCCTAATCAAAATAGACTGTGGCTTCAGCCCCTGGGATGAGCAGAGACCCATCATTGTTACTGTGTCATGAAAAACTGATGATTTCTTTTCTGTTTTCTGTGGCGAGTTATGGTTTCAAAGTCAGTTACTCCACTGTAATTGAATCATAACTCCAGCCAAAAAATGAAACCATTAAGCCAGCACTTATTACTGCTGACATATGCTGAAATTCATGTGAACACTGCACTATAAGTCTAGGCCCCTATTTAAGACCTCAGTATGGCTGCATGTCCTGAAGAAAGAAACAGAGGTATGATGGGGAGTGATGGCATTATTTAGCGGAGAAGGGCGAATTCATCCTGAATTCAAAACAAAGCACCTGTATTTTGAGGCACTGTCTTTCATTTGTAATTGTTAATTGAAGTGTAGCAATTCTATCAATATCTCACATAAAAGATAGCAAAATATAATGAAATACAAAGAGCTCTTTTGGCAAAATTAAATGCTGTAATCTTCTAAGCTATTTATTCTGTGATTGCTGAATAAGATGATGTGAAGCTTTCAAGTATGCAATGAAGCATACAGAAGGAGCTAAAATGCTATAAATATCCACTTTGTGTGATTCTGATAGGAACTACCAAGTTTTAACTTGAGAAAAGCTATTCATATTTGCAATTATCCTTACATGCTCAAAGCATTGCTGTGGGGAATTCAGTGACATGATACCAAAGAGGATGGAGGCATGTGATGTAACTTGCATAATTTTTTTCCAAGTGTAAACATTTGTATCAGCTGATTTTGTTTTTTCTTCATATTTTCTCTGAGCCATATAAATAGACTACACCTAGAGTGCATTGTTGGAATGTCTGTGTGTCTTTTTTTTTATTATTTTATAGGTGTGAGTTTGAGTTAAAATCACACTGCCTTTGTTCTTGTTCCTTATATTGACACCAAAATCCCTTGACCAAAATATGAATTCATATTTTGCTGTTGTGTATGGTTTGTTTGAGGAAGCCAAGAACTAAATGAGTGACACCCTCACGAAACCACTTGAACGCTGTGGATTACAAAGCCTGATTTATGCATTAAGGAGGGATGACTGTTCTGATAGACCTTGTCCAAAGCTCTTACTTTTATGCTATATACAGGCTTGGAGGATAGTTTAGAAAATAAACCAATAGACTTGCTTAAATTATAGGAAAAATTATTTGTAAAACTGTTGTTAAAAATTACTCTGAGAAGTTCAAAAGCTTTTAGTTTTGCAAACTTTTTGGTGAATTTTTGTCATTATGTTTACAGACTCTTTTCATACATGTAGCGGGTAACTTGCAATAGAACAAAGACATGATCTTTCTCTCAAGGGACTGCAATCTAAAATCCAAAAAGTATCAGATAATATGATCACTGAGGACAGTGGGTCAGGTGTCAGGCATTTGAGCTGAAGTTGCAGAATTACAACCAATTTGAACCATGCCAGACACAACAGAGTGTAAAATAAAAGAACAAAACTCCCTTCCTTCTCCCTTGTCTCCTCTGTACAGACATAGCAGGAAGAATTCTAGGAGCAGCAGAGCATGAATGAGAACAAAAACCAGATTACGTGGTCACTGAGGAGAGGCTGGTATCATGCAACAAAAACAAGTGTGGGTAAAAAGGCATCTTATATGCATTACAACAAACAACCAGCAATTTAGAAGATGTATTTGAATATGGAAAAAGCAGCAGTGGGAGAACATTTATTCAAATTTATAGGTAACATTTTTTCACTTGCACTGGACCATGCATGAAGAATCAGAATCCACTTATCAGGCAATTTCTTAAAAGCAATTACTCTTTAAAAATTGTTAAGACATTTAACAAGATTTTCAGATGACAAAAATATTTGCATAGTGAAAAGGATGTGCCCTATTTGCTCTTACTGTGCACAAGGGATATATTTTGCTGTACAGTAGATTTTCAATAATGAAATTAGTTCCTAATTGCATATGATTGATTTTATCATCCCAAGTTACGCAAGACACTGAGGACAGGCACGGCAGGGTGATCTCTATCAGTCTTCTCTGTGACTCTAGGCACTCCCATAATGATACATGGATAACCAGCTGCAGCTCAGTTATAGCTCAATTAGATGTCACCATTAATCTAAACTCAGAAAACACATTGTCAGCTGTAGCAATTTTTAATGGTGAGAATTAATATAAAATATTTAATTATATATATGTCTTATATACAAATTAGCAACCAGGTACAGATACAGAAGCACTTAGCATAAAAAAACTGAAGACAATTCACAGTATGTCATTCAAGCTAGGTTTCTGTCTGTGATTCAAGTGCTGCTGTGACTTCTACTGAAAACAGGGAAACACACTTCTACCAAATGCTGTAAATAACGAATGCCCCCCTTTCCTTCCCCTTTCTGCTAGCTTTTATATCTGAGCAAATGTCACATAGTATGGAATATGTCTTTGTTCAGCTTGGGTCAGCTGCACCAGTTGTGTCCCCTCCCAAGATTTTGCCCACTCCCAGCCTACCCATGGTGAGGTAGAATGTTGGAGAGACAGGCTGGTGCTGTGCCAGCACTGCTCAGCAGTAGCCAAAACACTGGTGTGTTAAAAACACCCTTCTAGGTACCAATGCAGAGCACAGCACTGTGAGGGCTGCTGTGGGGAAAGCTATCTCCATCCCAGCCGGATCCAATACATAACCTGTTTCTTCTAGGATGTCAAACCTGCCCTCTGCAAGATGGGCAGTTCTGTACTTCTTTTGCCTTAGCTGTGCTGTTTGCATCCAGATGCTGTTTCTCAGGGCTGAGACAAACAACACAGCAGATCTATGCCTGTATCCACACTCTTTGCAGCTGTGATACTGACCCAGAGAGCAAACATTTAATATCGGAACATCACTTAATATCATCTATACCTTGGATGACATGCTGACTTGAAGATGTGGGACCTTCCCTCTGTGGTACTTTTTTTTTTTTATACAGCATTGCTCTGTGGTATCTTACCAGATTCTCCAATTGTACTCACAGAGGCATCACTAAATTTTTAAAATTCTGTTCACACCAGCCACTTAGAATGTGTTTCCTCGGTACTGACAAAGACAGCAGTCTGGAAAAAACTCTGTGCACTACTGGAGTTTGAGAGAGTTTAGCCAGAGACTGGGAAACAAGAGGGCTCTGTTAAAAAAAGTGTTGAAGTTGTGAATTTTACTCAGTCATGTTGGTATATCTCATCTGAAAATAAGTTGAAAAGTCCCTTCCTGAGCTTAATTAAATAAACATAACATTAAAGAACTCACCACATGCCTACAGTGAATGTAAATACACACAAACCTATGTAGAAATATATATACAAGTATATATATTTGCTCCGTAGTGACAGTGTTACAAAATGTTTTTGAAACAGTGAAAAAGCATACCAAGCCCAACAACCCATTAATGCCTGTTTTGACAAATATTTACTATTAAATTCAATAAAGAGATGGATGAATGAGTGAAGTTTCCTGTCCTGTGTCCTGATAGAGGTCAAATTACATGATATAAAAGTCCAGTTTGGTTTTAAAATATATGACTTGACCTCAGTAGGATTAAAATGACGTCGGTCACCTGAGGATCTGTCCTTTGTTAGATCTAAGTAAATAATTTGCCACAAGGTAATTTTTTAATTTCTGCTCCTTCCTCCCTTCCCTCCATTGTGACAAGTCAGAAGACAACTTCCTATGTGCTCTGATTTACTTTATGCTGGGGGATATTCATCCTGTGAGTAACTTCTGGGCTGGTCCCAACTTTCTGTGTGGTAATCATTTGTTATTCAGAAGTAGACTGGAGGAACTGGTCTTTTAAATCACATAGTGAGTGTACATTACAGGCCCTTGGGAGACAGTAGGTCACGCGTGATCCAGAAAGACTTGAGAGGGGGAATAGCATTTCTAAGAGGAGCAACTCTGTGCTGTGCATGCCACAGCCTATGGCTAGAGACTGAAGTGATTGAATCTTCTGTGTCCTTCCTGTGTCTGAGGAGCCAGGGTGGTAGCAGGGTCTATGTTTTGGAGTTGGATGCATGTGTCTTCTGTGCTCTCCCTGAAGATGCCCAGATACGCAGTGCTACATCAAGGAGATAAATGCCACACCAGCTGGCAGAGGGTTGGAGCAGCCTGGATCAGGATGGGTGCTTTCTTGCTTTCTTAACACAGAGAATGGAATTAGCTGGAGCAGGGATTGGGAGTCAAAAATTAAGGAGCTGTAAGGTAGCACGGCATTGAAATTTCAGAGTGCGTGATGCTGGACAAGGAATGCCAGTCAGGCCTGGCAGAAAAAAGGGCCTGATGGGTGGGAGAAAAATTACACCAGTCTGAAAGCATTGAAGGGAGGGAGGAACTAGCTGGTTGGGGGTTGGGAGCCTGGGAAGCAGACAGGCAGTGGCCTGGGTGGGAGGTGGTCTTAAATTAATCCCTTCTTAAAGCAACTGTGATGGCATTAATGCAAACTTGTTGCCCTCTATCAAGGTGAGAATGAAAGGTGTGATACTGAAATGAACTGGTATACACCTCTGGGAAAGCTCATTCTCCATGGTTGTTGCTGCAGAATGAGCAGAAACTGAAAGGACATTGTGAATGCAGGGGCAAAAAGGAAAAAAGTTGTTTTTTAGACTTTTATTCTACGCAGGTATAAACGACCATGAAACAGATCACGACAGTGAGGAACTGACTCAGAAACGTCATAAATAGATTAGAAGAACATGTAATTTCCTGTTCAAGTGAATTATGTCAATGTGTTTTTCTTGCTAATGTTAGTAAAAAGAAAAACACAGTTTTTTCTAAATCTATATTCTACTGAAATACTCTTTTTTCCCTGCTTTCTTGCCTTGTAATTTAATGTTTGTATTCCACTTGCTGTTTCAGCTGGAAGTCTGCATCAACCCTGATGAAAGAGGTTTGCTCTCTCTGTATGCACCCTCATATGCACCCACGGAGATTGCCACTCACACACACCCTGGGACACAATAGTTTTACGCACAGGATACTCTGCCTGAGGAGGGCAGGTCACACAGCCCTGGCCTTGCCAGCATCAGCCTCAGGGAACATTTTAAGGAATAGGTTAGCTGCTATCAGTCAAAGTCAAGTATCCTGGAAAAGGAAATAATAGTCCCTAGTTTTGCATCAGGAAGGAATCTCCCATCCTGAGGAAGAAAGATTAGCTTAACTGTGTGTGCAATTGCTCAGGAACAACTTCCCAAATTACAATGCATGAAAAGATCCCAATTTAGTACATTATGGAAGTAAGAGGACAGGGCTGCATGCAGATTAAAGCTCACATTCATTATTGTTATTAAGTAGTCTAATTTTAGAAAGAAACCTAAACTATTTTACATGAATCAGAAGCACAGCAATGTGAAAATACATTAAGAAAGAAATTGAATAATAAAGGTCATATCTGCATATGTCTCAGAAATAATCATATGGTGTAATGACAATGCATAATTAAGTATAAAAGTATTCTGTGTTGACAGAGCTGGCAAAAAGTAGATTTTCTTATATCTTCATTGGATAAACACACATACATGATAACAAACCATACACACCAGACCCCCATTTTGAAGAAAATTTGATGACACTGTAATCTTACTGTAATGTGTGATTCTGGTTCAGGGTTCATGGCTAGGCTTCGCAAACGAAGATTTGGGAAGGTGTCATGGTTTGAAAAAAGGCCCAAAATCCAATTCTGATTCCTAGCCCCCCTCCCACATCTCAGCCCCATGTGAGATGGGTTTTCCAGACAAAAACACAAGACTCAATATGGAGGGAAAGGAATATATTACAGGACTGTACAAATAAATACTTATACTATAATACATTACATATTATCTTAACTCTATTTCTATCTCTACCATGACAATAATATTTACAGTGGGCCAAATCTCTTCTCCCTCCAAATAAAAGTCCAGGAGAGAAGAAGAAGAAAAGACCCCTTCCAGTCTCTCAGCAGCAGGTCTCTCTCTAGGCAGCAGGCTCTCTCTTCTTCTCTTCCAGGCAGCAGTAGTAGTTGCTGGCCCTCTGCCAGCACACACGAGGGGGTCTCCAAGCCCTTCGGCCCTCCGTCTTCAAAACGGGGGTCTTTCCGTGGGCTGCGGTACCCCAGACAAGGTTGTGTCACCACGGTCATATCATGAAGCACAGGGGTCTTCGTGACGGTCTGGTATCCTCAGGGGAAATCAAGACCCTGCACAGAGCTCCCATGCTCTGACTCAAAGATGGCTGCCAGCTCCTCTGAAGCCTGGCAGCAGTGGGGGGGGGGCAAGGTCACCCCACACACACATTCCTTTGGCCGTCCTGGCTTATCTCTCAGGAGGCCGGAGCTTCTTAGCTCCTCTCTGTAGTGCATACTGCACTCCAAGACTCTTCAAGTGAGTCCAATCATCCTCCTCTCTCATCAGAGGAGTCTCCAAGGGAGTTTGGGGGTTTTGGTTATCCAGTTCTTACCCCCACAAACTCTGTCTCTGCTGCTGGCTCTTTTCCTTCTCCTCAGACACCTCTGTGTCTTCCATGCAGCATACCGGCTTCTGCTGCTTCTTCTGGTTCTTATCAGTTGGCTCTTTGCCACTGCTCTTCGGATGCTGCTGTCTCCGCTGCTGCTCCCAGCGTCTCCCACTGCTCCTACTGGGGAGAAACTCCCCCAGCTCCTGGCCACAGGCACTCAGCCCAGCTATAACACTGTTCCGAGTCTCTGCAGCCCCCCAACCGGGGCTGGGGGGGGGGGGGCAAAGCTCCCAGGGGCCCTGAGCCCCTTCTTTGTGGCTTCTACAACATGGCCACCCTTCTTCTTACAACCAGTACCACTGCTTCTCTTCCGGTGGAGAGATATGTTTATATTTTGCAGGAGCACTGATTGGGTCAAACCCCAAGGGTCACCACCCCCTGGGGGTTACCACTTTCCTAGTTTCAGGGGGAAAAAACCTGGCTCAAACCACTACAGAAGGGCTCTACCTGCATTTGCTACAAGCGCACTGGTGGCTAAAAAGGCCAATATGAGTAAATAAGAATCAATTACCCAAATTCTGTGAAGGTGAAAAGCCTTAATAAATTGGAAAATCTTGGGAAAATGAACCTGAAAAATAAAATAAAAAAAAAACAACAACCCCCCCCCAAAAAACCCCAAACAGAAGCAGAGGGTAGTGTAGAAGCAGGTTCACTACATAAAGAAATTGCTATTCAACAAAAATAGGAACACTGCAGAGTGAAAGTGTCACAAAACTCATTTGTATTTTAGTCCAGAAGTATATTGAGTCTTATCTTTGTAAGAACAATAATTAATCTGTATTCTCCCACCACCAAACTTCTCTCTATTCAAGGATGATTATTTATTTGGTTGAACCAGAAATGAACTGACTGAAGAAAGACTCAAGGCATGAAATGTACCCCATGTACAACCTGTGCAGCAGGACTTGCTTCTACTTGTGCTCCCTTCTCATGAGGGCTAATTCTTCAGAGAAGGGCTGAAAGAGATCAGGCTGATATGAATGGGCACACACCATCAGTCAAAGGGTGAGAATATTTCCTCACTAGTGACCTTTGCTTGATGCCTTAAGGTCCATCTGGTTTTTTGATTTTTCTAATTTTTATAAGTTTTATAAGTAGTTGTATAGGAGAAGTAAGTTTAGAAGCAGCAGCATTTCATTCCTTTACCCTTAACAGAGAAGCTAAATTACCAACCCTCTAACCCCATTCTGTGCTCCCTATATCAATTCTACCTCTGGATTCCATTAGAAATGTTTAGTCTCTCTTTAAGATAGGCCTGTTCTGTTTGGAGAATGCTTGTATCTTAGTCTAAACAGCAGAACATGGTCAGAAACTGGTTGACCATGTACCCTTTGTGCTCTGAAGAAGATGAAGATTGATGAAGAGAGGGTCTTAAAGACCCCAGCCTCAGTTCCCAAGGGGCAGATTGAGGGTGGTCCAGGGCAAAAGCCAGGGGGTGGAAAAATCTCTGATTGGACAAGCAGTATTATGAATTATAACATCTGTAACAGTGGAGTGCGCATCTTGTAACCTTATGCCTCAGAGGCACAAATTAAAACCCTTTCCTTATCTCACCTTCAAAACTAATTTGCTTCGGAGTTTTTTCTCCCTAAATTTTCTTTTAGGCATCAGCTTGTATGTTTATTTGTTTTGTTTAGTTGTTTTGTTGGTGTTGTTGTGGTTTGTTTTTTTTATCATGACCTGTTTTCAGCTAAGATCTTGCCTGAGTTAGGAGAGTCCAGAGAGGCCGTTGTAGCTCCAGTCCAGGAGGACTGGCAAGGTTTGTCATAATCCATAATGAGGCACAACTATGCACTCTTGGGATCATGACACCGACTGTACTTGCAGCCAGGCCCAAGGGTGAACAAGCTCTTCAAGTGAAATCTTTCAGGAGAGAGCTCACTAGTCATATTCAAAGATGTTACATTGCCATTAGCTCCCAAAAAAGCAAACAGTAGCATAAATGATAGATTCATAACCCTGCCTACAGTGTGTATTTTCTGAAGAATGAACATCCTTATTACAACACTGAATTTTCAGATTCCTGGCATTATCCTTCAGAGGAATAGGCACTGGTCAAAAAAGCAGGGAACCAGACCACTTGCCTGAGAGCTTACTCTGTTCCCAGTGTGTTTATTACACTTCAAAGGGTCAGTCCTTCTGCCTTTTCAGTCCCTTGTCTGTAAAACATGAGCATTAATCATAATGTGTCCTTCTTCCTACACTCTTCGCTCACTGCCTATTCAGGTAGTAAGCTCTGCCAAGCAGACTGTTACACGTCTTTAGAGAAACTAGTACAAAGAGTTCCTGATCTTGGCCACAGTTGTCTTTACCTAAATAAAAATATTAGATTTATAAGGATATTCCGTCACATCTATTTGGATAAACGCTGTGAATGCAACTTCCAACAGTATCCATGGATATATTCTCTCCTTTTGCTGGATAAATTACATTTTTTTTGGTGAGAGTTCAAAATTTCTCGTAGTCTCCCTTTCACTACAGAAATTTTATTTTCTTCCTTCCTAATTATCAAATGTTGAAACAAGCACTTTAAGATGGAAGGTAGATGCCCAGTGCTTGTAACAGGGCCAATGGCTATTAGGGTTTTCTGATTAAAGACGCCGTAGTTCTTGATGATGAATTGCTTCAACTTTGAGATAAGGCAAAAGCACCTCCAAAGAAATTTTTCATGTCATGAAAGAGGAAGCAAATTTGCCAGTGGACATTAAGGATTGTTATTGGACTCTCTATATAACCAATGGTACAGGAAATTCATTAATTGTTTTTCACCTGCATGCAGTAAATTAAATCAGCTGGATCTGATAAGAAATAAATACATAGGAATTTGGCTCAAAATTGCTAAAATAAAACAAAAACAGGAAGTATTTTTACTACAGGTGACGTCACAATATGCTACCTGGAATGACTATGTGAAAGCAAAAAGAAAAAAATGAATGCAGTGGTCAAACATTGCATTTGTAATTCATGTAAAGTCATGGAAAATGTGCTTTCTGTTAAATCCCCTGTGGAAGAAACACATATTTTGCATTAAAAAAAATCAAAAATTTGATTTAAACTAGCCTGTAATTTCAGATGGAAAGAAGGAACAGTCTAATGGAGATGATGACACTGCAAGTTGTTAGAAAGTAAAAGCGCAGTTCCTATCATAAAGAGTTAAAATTCTGAATCTGTACTGGACTGGATCAGAAATCCCTCAGAGAGGTGAATGAAGGGGGATAGAAAAGGGCATAGCTCAGAGACTATTTCTTATGATTTCATGCATCATTCATTTTCCCAAGAGAAATATGTAGGAAACACAGTCCTTTCTGCGAATAACTATATAGGGATTTAGCTTTTTCTCTACATTGAATAATCATTTATACCCTGATAAAGTTTATCCAGGTCTGTGCACAAAACAAAATACTGCAAGATCTCTGCTCTTGCTAATGGCAACCTTTCATATGTGCTTTGAAAAGACCCAAACAAAGCAAGGCAGGTTCTTGCTATGAAATCTTCAAGTAGCAAAAAGTCACGTAAACATATTTAGTCTCAATTGTGCAGAATAAAAAGTTGCAGAAATATTATTTATCCTGCTGATCCATGTGTGGTGCCTCCTACTAGCTGCTGCCAATATTTGGGAGTGAGAAGAGCAGGTACAACTAAACTGCTTCTCAGAGCTGTTCCTTTCATAAAAGAACAAACCCCTATTCCACCAAATTCATCACTGACTGTAGGTGGACCAGGTTTTCAACTTTCCTTCAAACACTCTCTCAAAGAACAGATTCAGGGTGTATCTGCTGTTTGGGAGAGTTTGTCAAATGAAGAAAGTATCATTTATTACAGTCTTTTTAAAGCAGGCCAACCTCTGCGGGCTGATGTCAGGGCAGTGTCGAGGGGCTGCTGCACCTTTTCTTCAGGGGTACTGGGACCCCCTAGTTGAGCAGTCACTGCCCTGGCCCAGAGTAGAGGAATCTGCCATCTCCTCCAGCTCCTTGTTGGGACCTGAGAACAAGGATTGCAGGTAAGATGGGACCCCCATGAACAGCTGAGCCTCCAAGGGCTGGCAGCTGCTGGGCAGCTGCAGCAGGGCCAGGACAGGAACACGAGTCCCCATGGTGAGGCAGCAGGTCCTCGGTGGGGCAGCAGGTCCTTGATGGGGCAGTAGAGGAACATGGAGGTAAGAAGACTCTCTGTATCCACAATCTTCCACTGCTGGGCCACAGAGTACACCCATAGCTCCTGCTGCTGCCAGGGCAGTGAAGGCTTAAGGGATCTTCAGGTGCTCCCAGAACAGGGCCACCCAGACTTCCTATCAGGTCACACTGGCTGTGGCTCAAGGCTCTGAGAGATCTGCCTAAGAGGGCTGTTTAACTTTTAAAGGTCCCACTGACTGGAACTATTTCCAGCCCAACAATACCTCTTTCCAGAAAGTGACATATGCCTCAATATATATAAAAAAATGACCATTTTTTTTGTCCCTCCCTCTCACCCCCTAAAGAAAAAAACAAACCCCACATGTCAGCTGTCATGGAAATGAAGGAGCTTAAAATGTTTGTTGCTGGATGAAGTTTTCTGTTTGATAGAAATTAACAAGTTGATAAACTCAGCAGTTTAGATGGAGACTCAGTGGAGGGAAAGCTTTGACATGACCAATGAAAAGGCCCTAATATCAGCACCTCGCTGTTACTCAGTAGAGTGCTGAGAGAAAGCATCTGAAGAAGCATCACTTCTCAGCTATGCATCTTACGCCCCACTCCATCTTCAGAACTTGTACCTGTAAACATGTGCCTGCCCTGAAGTCAACTGTCATGCTTTAGGAGTTTGTGCCTAGTATTATTGTCCGTCATTAGCCCTGTAAGGGCACAGAGAAGTTATTTCTATTCCTTCATGTGCACCTGGTTGGCACTTATAAAAAAAAAAAAAATTAAAAGGTAAATTCAAAGAACTGTATGTTAATATAGATGAGAAGGGACTTTTGGAGGTCTAACTGCCCTCTGAAATCAGGATCAACTTAAATAAGGCTGCTCAGAGCCTTGTCTAGGTGAGTTCTGAATGTGTTTATATGGCACATTGGGTGAAACACAGAAAAAATGAACTAATATTTACAGATAGAAAAGAAAGCAGAATTAGAAAATAAATATTTTAATTGTTCATAGTCAGATAGTGTATCTATGTCAGTATGCAGTTTGACCAGTTCCACAGAAAACATTTTTTGGCTGTAAATAAAAACATTTGTGTATGCAGTCTACTTCTGATAGACACTAATAGTCTAAACCAGCATGCTATACCATACCTCAGTATGTCTACATCTTCTATAACCAACTCTGTTTTTTAATTTTTGCTGTGTTTGAGGCTATTGTTTAGCTAAGATTTTCACAAGAGAGGAAAAAGAAAGGAATGCCCATTTGGAGTATTTCCTTCAAGTTCATTGTTATAAGAGACAGTGTGTCACAAGCACTGGTCAAGACTTTCACTAGTAAAAATTCGAAGAATTTCAGTCTTGTCGCCCTGGAAAATGCTAGGAAATATGGCCACTCTGTGTCCTGAACAAATGAAAGTAAATTTTTTTCTGCAAAATTCATATGATTTATGAATACATCTGTGAATTTTTAATGTTGTTAAAGAGAAGTCATTCAATAAATCAGAAATCCAAAATGTTTCAAATGGGAACTTTTGGTTCAGATATGGCTTTACTTTAGAAGAGATTAAGAAGCTTAAATTTTTATATTTCACTTCAACTACATTTTATTCATCAAACCCTTAATGCGTGATATTTGGACAACATCTAAGCAGTAATGTTTAAAAACAGTACAATACTCCTTATCATAACTCCTATAATAAAATACATTATTGATCTTCTTCAGCATTACATATGTGCTAATACAAAGTAGCTGCAAGAATCAATTTTCTATGTTGCTTTCATTTTTGAGCTGATTCTGTTTTGAGACAATGACCTCCTGTTCTGGGTAACTGTCTAATGACTCTTTCTAGATGTATCTAGCACACACTGGTAAGGCACAT
Organism: Neopelma chrysocephalum; assembly: GCF_003984885.1. Taxonomy (NCBI): domain Eukaryota; kingdom Metazoa; phylum Chordata; class Aves; order Passeriformes; family Pipridae; genus Neopelma; species Neopelma chrysocephalum. The sequence continues at coordinate 1,158,761 of NW_020925422.1, read as the reverse complement.
TCCTCATACAATCCTATCCTTTCTGTGACAGTTAGAAAAAGACCAGAGTAGCAGCAGGCATCCCAACATCATCAAGCTCTCTGAAAACTAATTTCTGTGTCTGTAATTTATTCTTATTTCTAGTGACAAGTGAGAGATGTCCTGTGTGTTCAACCTGTTACCAAGCTTTGCTCAACTAGAATGAAATGCTTGCCTGAGCAGAGCATAAAGTGATAAAAATTCATCCCTCTTGAGTTGTACTTAACCCTGAAATAAAATTATATGAGATTTAGGTGGTGCATGGACCTTGTGACCAGTGATGAACTGTATTGCTAAAGTGGCTGAATAGGGCCAGAGTTTTCTGAGGAAAAATCTCCATGACAACTTTTTCTTCTTTTTTTTTAGTTTTTATTTTAGTGCTATTTTGTTCCCTGCTGCTTTCACCAGGGAAACGAGACCTATGTAAGCACACTGCCTTTTTACTCTCCTGGCATTCTCTCACTACTTACTGGCAGCTCTGAACCCATTAGCCAATTTCTATCAAACAGTCAGGCATTTCAGAGTTACCACATGTAAATTACCACAAGTTTCCAGAAAGTCAATGACTGGGTTTTCTCAGTTTGTGCTTGCTTGCTCATTCTTCTTTCTTCCTCTTTCTCATTTTATTGCACTCTCAATTAGTAAAACAGCCAGTCAACATGCTTAATAGCACAAGTCAGCAAATGCAGATACCTGTAAATTAAGTGTGAGCCTTCCTGTCGATTTGGCAAGCAAGCAGGCAGTAGAGTTCTAGCTGGGTGTAATGTGATTTACATCAGGAAAGGGCACAGTAGGAGCACTCTGCAATGAAGAGCGGCTCCACTGGTTCAGAAAGAACAAGTAAAGATTGAATGAGGAAATTTTCACATTAAAGTGCTGCATCTCCTCCAGGAATTGACTGCACCATAATATGTATTCAGAAAACAGGTTATTGTGTGGGGATTTGGGGCACTTCTACAGGATCTGCTGTAATAACAGAAGTGATCTGTGACAACACAGTTAGGGTATTGGCCTCAGGATGGGTCCCACTTTCTGTTGCACTCTGATCATGCTGGGTGGCTGCCAAATTGCAGGTGGCGCAAAGACTTCCAATGCTGGGCTGCTGCCAGTGACTGTACCCATACATTTAATAACCATGAGATAGTGAGAAGCTGAGAATGAGTCACAGCAGTAGAAGTATTGCCATCACTAAGCAGCTGAAGGGCATTCTGATGAAAAGACAGTTTTTGATCTGCATTCTCAACTGTAAAGAATAAGCAATGAATTCACCACAATGATTTTTTATGAGTTTTCACTCCTCAAAGTCCTTGTTCAGAAGATCCTCCCCCTTTCCATGCATTTTTTTCATCCTCTATGGAGGGTTTGTTCTGATTTTTAGAGAAGAAGCCAGGTAGACTCGATGCAGAACCTCCTGTTCTTACTACGGACTTGTTCATAAAGGTGTGCTCTTCATGCCTGTGAATAAAACACTGTTCCCTTAGTATTCCAAAGTACAAGCAGAGCAAAACTAGGCTCTTCTGAGCTCTGATTTCCTCATGAGTCTGGTGAACTAGCACACGACTTTGAAGAAAAAATTTACATATATGATCAGCCCGTGATTTTGTGATAATGGTAACCAATCATCTTTGTATCAACTGTATTAAAAAAAGACAGTGAACCTCACTGTGTCAGTTAAACCTTCCATTGCTGACAAACAAACCCATACCAATGACGAACACCAACTGTATGAACCCTACAAGAATGAATATATTCCATAATATTCCTTGTTGCTTGAATAAAACTGCTAAAATATTTCTATACCTCACCGACCCTAAAGCACTTATTAGAATTATTTCTCTTTTTTTCCTTTTCATTTATACATTTTTACTGTTCTTTGAACCTTTGACAGCTGAGTTCCCCACAAATCCAAAATGTAATGTTATATAAATCTTTTTCAGCAGGTGATGTTTTTGGTATTTTATTTCACTCATAACTAAAGGCACAAGCATATAAGGCCTTATAATCCTCCAAACTTGGAGGAGCTGAAAGTTGGCAGGTTAGCTAGCTACACAGAGAGTGGAGCATTATTTGTGCCCTACATATTAGTAGGCCCCATTTATTTCTTTAATTGGATGAGAATTGTATAAAGAATAGGATAGACAGGCTATAGTGAGACAAAGAAATCTAGTCCACAAGAACAGAAAAGCTTCAGCAGGTTTCAAAGACAGGTGGAAATTCTGATCCTACAGTATTCAGTAACTCAAAAAAAAATATCCTCCACTCCATACAAAAGTAGAGCTTGCTTTCTCTCAGATTAAAAAGAAAGATTTTAAGTTGCTCAGGTAAAAAGAATTATAGTGACGCTTTCCTAATCAGAGAAAAATATCAGCTACTTCTGATCTGCTACATCGTCAGCTAAGTAATGACTCATTTTCTGCATTGTTCTCAGTATATGAAGGACAACAGGAGAACAAACCTTATCCACAGGTTCTGGTTACACTGAGGCATTTCCTTCTAACAGACAGGCATTATGAAACAGTGCATTCATAAATTAAAAGCAGAAGCACAGTCTGTGCTGTTGATACACCTGATTGTCCCGCAACATTTCAAGGCTGTATTGCCCTGAAAGAGATGAGGAGAGAGATGCCATAAGCAGGTCTGCAGGTCGGTTTAGTGTCTGAAAACTAGTTCTTCTTTTAAGGTAGACCTCTTTTCTCTTTATTTATACACAAAATTTACAACTTTTCCCATGATAGGCAGGATAGGCTTTTTTTCAGCAACTTTTTGTTGCCTCACCTGCTCTCGACTGGACTGTCAGCAATTTCCTACTACATGAACACATGCATCCCATCTCATGCTAATTTAGCTCATATAAAGAAACAAGCCAGGATGCTTTTTCTTGGAACAGGGAGCACTGGAGGGCCTGCGTTCACTTTGATGCTTGGAAAAGTAAAGAGATTTATTTGGCAGCTGCTATAAGGATAGTTAATTAGGGAGCTGTGCTACCCATAACATGCCTTTATGCAGCACTTCTGACAAGAATACAAGACTAGATTTAAAGTCCAAGGCAAACCTCTCCATTGCATATGAATGTAATAGTAGATATTCCTTATGGTGATTCTTGAAAAGTTGTCCTTAACAGGTTCCTACCTATTCTAGGAGTGTTTCTTCTAAATGGCACAAGCTAAACCTAGGAGGACTATCTGGTATTTTATGGTAAATGCTAAGAGCTTAACACTACTTTGACACGTGTTATATGGTCTCATTCCACTCCTCTCACCTAGATCGCTGCCTGGCAAACTGTGTCCTCAACTAATACTCTTCCTACTTGGGAAGATAGCCGCCTTCACAGGCCTATCCGACTGATCCTTTCACCTTTTGCTTTTGAAATTAGGATGGATGTCATGTCGTCTCCTCAATTACAGTACTTGATTTCAGTTTTCCCACTGTTTTACTTCATTTAAACTTGCTACACTGAGAACTGCATATTACACAGATTTTAGTAATCTGGTATTTGCACTGTCATTCTGCTGTCATATTGCATTTTACCCCCTGGTTTTAATACATACCCTGTATAAGATGATTTGTGCCATGATGTGATTTATTTCAGAAATTCACAGCAAACTAAGCATACTGCTGAATCCCAAGCTGTAAAAGCACGGTGGGTTTAAAACTGTGACTGTAAGCTCTTGCCTATGCTGTTGGAAAATGTTTTATCCTGCAGAACAGACCATTTTTAAAGGGCACAGTAATTTCTGAGCCACTGAGCAACTGATGGTTTATATACCAGCAATTGGAGTATATATTGCTAACAAGAAAATGGGTTGTGATTATTTGTATACAAACATCCGTTTATTTTCATTTAGAATAACAAACAATTACTCAGATAACCAATAGTGAGACCAAGTAAATTTCCACCCCAATAGGTTTTGTTTTTACCTGAGAAGAAAAACAAAGCAATTTTGATAATGTACGATGTGTCTACTGAAGTAATGTCCCTGTTTCTAGCTTTCAATGAGGATTTGCAATTAAATAACTTCAAAGGAAGGTATTAGAAGAAAAAAAGTAGTAAACATAGTTGAACATTCATTTACTTTGGGAACGCCCAGAATGGTCAAACAGGAAATAATGGCTATATCCCGAAAGGCTCTGAGTGCTCTTTCTAAGATCTTTGCTACATCTGGACTGAGAACTGAGAAAATACTTGAAGAGGACCTTTCCTGACAGAGATAATAGTCCTGCATAAGTCTAGACAATTTGTTATTTCCCCTTCCTCCTGAAGGGTCAGATTCTGCTACCCATGATACTGTAAATTGGGAATGCAATTTGGTAGTATGACCAGGACAGACTATGAATCCAGAGCTGCTGCATATTATTCATAAAGGCAAAATTCTGTTTTATCTATTCTTTTTATGCAATTTGAATATGTTTGTTCTGTGAGGACAACTCACTTTATGGAGGGCTAGTACAGGACTTATGCAATACTGAAAGATATAATTTGATCTTAACTTGTGTTGAGAGAAGAAATTTTATGCAATACAACTGTCTTCCTGTGTAAGGTTGCAGGATTAATCTAAGCAACTGTATTTAGAAGAAGAAGAAGCAAAATAAAACCCCGCTTATTTTTTGAAATTTGGTATTTTCTTAATATACAATAAAAGAAACCTGTCAATATCAATTCAGTATCAGATATATAAAGTTAAATATCATATCATAACATACCAACAGAAAAATACCAGTAAATTATTTTCTGAAAAGACTTTTTTTCCAATACTTTTCTTATTAAGGTAACTGTTTCCTTGGGACAAAGGCAAATAATAATAAGAAAGGTGTTCATTAAACTTCTGGGAAAAACCATATCTAAACCTAACTACCTTCTGACTTTGATGGGATATATAATTAAGAACAGCAAAGGCTAGGTATTGACAGGAGACTCATTAGAAAAGAAATACGATTAATACTAAGATTTATTGCACATGATTCAAAACTTCAGGAAGCCATCTTTAGTGAGTGCTAATTAAGGTCTGCTGTTCTGGTGAATTGACAGGACTGTACCATGCAGCAGAAATGCAGAGGCAGAATTCAAAATAGTATCTACCACTGCTCGTTCTTACTCTCATTATAACATGGCCTGAGGCCTAGAGGATGACTTTTTTATTTCTTCTCTTTTTTTCTTCTCAGACCATAACGAGCTTTGTAGATTTGTACTGTAATGAAAGTGTTTGAAATTGATTTGACTGCTACTGTTACAAAAGTTCCAGATCAAAGAATTCAGCACCCACTGAAAATGGGGTTAAAATGCCTTTTTAGAATGGCTTTGAGTAGGAAATATAACCCCCATCAGGCCCATTGATCCCATCATGTTTACTGTGGCTAACTAGATCATTCACAAACTACCAGATGGTGCTGGATGAGTTTGAGAATCACTATTTTGAGGAATACTCTGAGTTCTGGTTTAATTTTAAACTCATTCCACAATGTTTTTACATCTCTCCTATCACAGTCATGGGCACCCTCCGATGCTAATTTGTAAAATGAATTTTACTGAATACCATCTAATCTTATTGCCATAGTTACAACCAAGAAATTGAAGATTGCTACACTGAGCTCAAAATAGCTGACTTGATACAAGAAAGGAGACTAATTCTTATGCAAACCTCTGTACTCAAATACAATCTCTTATTCAAAGAACAATGGAAAGTTTGATCTCTGGAAGCACGTACTTCCACTGCCTTTTCATTTAGCAACGATCTGCAGAAAAGATTGAATGAAATGCATAAAAGTGATGGGATAAACAGAGCACTGGGGCCAAATGTTTGTCATATGTGTTATTTGCCAATAGGAAAAAGAAAATGAGTAGCAGAAGTACTTATTTTGTTAAAGCCCACAGTTGTTAACAACTAAGCTCCTGCTGGCTGGAGCAGCAGTCACATACCCTTTCCCCCTAAGTCCTCTCTGCAGGATACTTTAAAGAAGTAGCAGGAAGGGTCTGATTGAAGCCAGCACTTTTGGTATTTACTTTTGGTATTGTTTCTCTTTATTGTGCCGTCTCTTTATACTTGCAGATTGCACAGGGTTTTTTATGTTATGAATAGAAGATGCAAAATTTTTATCACTTACTACTTCAAATACCCTTGACTTAAATGGGGAAATTGTTAGAGATATATGGCCAAAGTGCTCTATGTCTCTGGCATTTGTCCCCGTGCAAGGACTTCCTGAAGAGATTCTCTGCGATGACTCCAGGATATGGAGAAAAGATCTTGTACCTGGGCAATGTACAGCAAAGAACTGGGACAACAGCCCATACGACAGTAGTAACTCCTGAATCCACCATAGGCCCTCTCACCCCAACTGTATAAGACATGGCAGCAATAGATGAGTCTTATGACTTTCTTGTGTGCTAGTACCATATGGTAGTAAACGTACGATGGAGGATGAATATTTAATAAAAGAAAACAGGGAAAAAGAGAGGAGAGCTTAAGAGAAAGGGAAATGCAGAGAGGAAAAGCAAATTTGTCTCATAGAAAAAAGAGAGAGGAAGGGTGATACAGAAAACCAAATAACAACAAACAGCTGAAGGCAATCAGGGTTTTCAGAAAAAGAGGGGGAATGTGTAATAAACATGTGAGACAGAGTAACAATGAAGAAAAAACAACCCACCCAACAGTTGGAAGAAGGAAAGTAGACTTTAAATTGTCCCTACAGAGTTAGAATTTAAAATCTACTAACATTGTCCTATGTAGGATATTATGCATTTTTTTTTCTGGATGAAGAAATCTCATTCTATTGAATGGAATAATCTGACATATTAATAAAGTGCTACAAGTTCTAATATGGTGCTTTACTGGTGAATGGCCAGGATAGAAAATTTTACACTTAGCCCTGCAAACAGAGAAAACTCAAGGAATACAAGCTTTCCTGAAGCACATTACCTCATGAACTCAAGCCTCATCTGTTACAATTTCTTTGGTCTTCCACAATACTCTCTGGCCTCTCCAATACTCTTGTTTTTTTTTTTGTCCAGACCACCACCAATCCTCTCCATGCCTCACAAACATGGCAGCTGAAAAAGAAGAAACATTTAAGCTGCTCATTTTAATGTAGCTTGATGCCACCTGTGATATCAGGGTCTGCACAGCTTAAACTTTAACTCAGATCTTTGAACATAAAAGAGTTCACATAGAAACATCTCTTCCATGCAGAACTGCCTAATAAACCTCTTGCTACTCTTTTCTGCAATGTGAGATGTTAGGCTGCTTGTCATCCTGAGAGTATGAGCAGTACTCATGACTGCAGAGTCATTCAGCATTTAGATAGTTGCTCCACACACATTCCCAGTGAAGAGGGATAGAGTTCAACCAAATGTTGACCTCAACTAGCCAGATCCATCCCCACAAGAGGCATTTAAGAAAAGATTTTTCTTTTGTTAGAAAACTTGGGGTTTTTTTGTGAATGGTTGCTGAACTCATTCTTGCTCACACAGTGTAGAAGATTAGAGGTTAAGGGGGCTAATGCGTATGTCTCAAACACCAATAGCCGGATAGTTGTGGAGCAAAACAAGGATTGTTGGTAAAAACACATTGTAAGAAAGAACAGGATGTGGCTGGAGAAGGGGCCATATGGAGGTAGGGCAGCACTTTTCTGGGACAAATATCTTCTGGATGCCGGACATAAGCACAACACAGTATAGTGCAAGAACAGAAATGAGGTCAAGAAGTAAGCATGGACTGTCAACCACAGACTGACCCAGTAAGGGGGAATTAGCACCACTAACCACCCCAAAAACCCTCTGAACCATTTCCACAGAGGCCTAGAACAATTGAGTGTACACGGTAATTGATTTGCATATAAAGAGAGAAACTTATCTCCAGGGTGGGGAAAACTTATCTACAAAGAGGTGCCCACAGAAGTCCAGGCATGTGTATTCCTTGGGGCCCTGGACACCCAATCAGTTGGATTGATGATAGAGCCAGGACTGGTGATCTCTCCATCTCTTCCTTTCTTTCTCCCCATCTTTAATTCATCTCTCTGTCTCTCTGCCCTTTCACCCTACCCTTTTATCCAAAACCTACTGCTGTGTGCTCATATAGGAAGTCAGGGTCTAACTTACAGCAGTTTCCATGATAAGTGTGTGATTTATTAATAGAACTTAGTAAGCTTTTGCAGACCATCTGACATTTGTTGCTACTTTTGACAACAAGCATTATGCATCTTGGGTTCTCCCTTCCCTTTAAGGGTGGGACTGAACACAGAGATAATGATCAGACTGTTTTGAGCAAATATTAAGAACTGTGAAAGCAAATATCTCCTCAAAAATTTTTCTGGAGCATAACATTAAGTGATTCTTATTTCAGCTGCTGTTCTCTGGTATGACTCAAACCTGTGTAAAGCATGGAGAAGTGCTTGCTAAAGTCTTCTCAGTAGTGTAGGTAAGTTATATTCCACTGCCCTGGAGGAAGTACAAAGTAGATCTTGTGGTCCAGATGTCACTGTGTTCCACTCTTACCTGTTTCGGCTTGGACTGTCCACTGCCATTAGTGCCCTATAGGGACAAAGTAAATCCCCTGTCCCTCATCAGTGTTAGCCTTTCTCTGGAGAGCTACAGCTTGCAGCATCTGCAGAGCAACAAGTCCTCTTTTGGCTTGCAGGGAGTCACTCCAGAGGTGCGCTGCTTCCTACAGGGTGGCTTGCTTCTCGCAAGTTGCCCTCCTTCCTCCTGTCCCCAGATTATTGGGGGAAAGACGGAAGAGGCAGATGCCTCTTGCTGGAGCAATCTGCTACCCTGAGAAATACCCCACAGCTAACACTGTTTCTGGATGTTCCTCTTTTGCCATTGCTCTAACCAGCCATGAGACCTAGGAAAAAACATGAATTTTACTCAAAGGAGACCACTAAATAAAGGATACTTAGAAATGCTGTAGCAATTGTGATAGTATTTGATGTACTCATTAGAATTTGACTTAAATGAGAAATTAGCTAAAAGCTTGAGTACTTGCATATTTACATTAACTGCTGCTAAAACAAACTAAAACATGACAGTGAAAGTCATATTATTTGGAAAGAGACATTAGCTGTGTTTCCTTAGAGTTTTATTGGCCAAAGCAAAAATTACAAAAATAATACTTTGAAAATTGCCATAAGTTTACAATAAAATATCTAAAATTTTACAGAACAACTGATTAGCACAATATAATTTGGAAAAAGCTACAGCAGGCAAAGAGAGAAAGGGAGTGAAAGTTTTTACAATGCTAGGGACCTGTGGAAGCCACAGATTAAGGCAGTTTGCAACCAGTAATAACTTGCTGTATTATTAGGTTGAATGACTGTAGTCATTCCAATCAGCATTAAAAGTGCATGCTGGAAAACAGAAAAAGGGTGCTTTATTCTTGTATAGGACAGGCTATAAAAAATTCTTCCAATATTGCCTTCTAAATCATGGATTGAAATAAAATTACTCTTCTGTTTTTGCTTCCCTTCTTTTTTTTTTTTAAGAAATATAAAAAGCCAAGAAGAGTATCTATTTTAATAGGTATTATTTTCTATATATTGAATATTTATAATTAGAAAGTGGTGCATAATTATTTGTATCTAGCATTTTGGCAATAATTTAATTCTATTAATATTTATTCACTTGCTTATCCTCTTACAACCAGCAGACCTTATCACACATCTGGACGACTGGCATACAGGAAAATGTGTGGATCTGCAGATTAAATGTCTATACTAATAAAGGACTTAATCCAGGGAAATAATTTTATTTAAGTAGATTGTTTTTCAAGATATCTTTTGCATATCTCATCTCCTGAAAACACTGTCACTTCCTAAAAAAAGAAGAGTCAAGGTAGTCTCATTATAGTTTTTCAGACTCCTTCTATATTTGTCTGAGAAAACAGAACTTTGATGTATATACATTAGCTCTTCTAGTTGTTGCCTGGATAGATACAGAGCTGTACAGCAAATAATGACTCCTCAAGGGTTTAGAAATGAGACGTCTAGTTTCACAGCTGTCATTCATTGCTCAGAACGACAGATATGCAATATCATAGGCCAGTTTGGGTTGGGAGGGGCTTCTGGAAGTCCACTCCCTCCTCAGGATAGAACCAAATTCAAAGTTGCGCTATACTTCTGTTGTTTCTATGAAATGTTTGGAACTTCCTGCAAGGTAGGGTACAGAGTTTGTTCAAATGTTTCTTCAACTGTTTGTTTGATTGAAAACTCTTTATAATTCAGTACCATGGAATCTAATTCTTGCCTGTTTTGTGCAATTCCTATAGTTGTTTTTGCTCAAAGGAAAATCACTTCAGCGACTGCTAGTCTTTGTGGCTCCCTGTGTAAACCAATTGGACATTTTTGACTGGGCAAAAATTAATCTAAGAGGAACACTTGGTGGCCTTTGAGGGATAGCTGATATTTTCAAGAGAGATATTTAAGACCCTTTTGAAATTTTGTGAGTGCATATTGCTGGGTAGGACTTTTTAGCCTGTTGACAATAAAAACAGTTGAAAAGAACTATGTGCCAAATAACTCAAGACAACATTATGTGTAAATGCAATTTTTTTCTGAGCGTTTCACCCAGCTGAGATGGGTTTACAGTTCAAAATGAAAAATGATGGCCATTTCACCGATTCAGTAGCAATACATATGCTCAGTTTAGTTTATCTTGAAATTTCATCTTCTTTATTGCTAAGGCTAAATGTAAGTATTTACATAAGGATACAATAATAAGAAGGATGATCCTGGCAGTAGCCACAATGTCCTTTTTTTTTTTTTTTAGCTGAACTTGACAAGAAATTCTGAGTTCAGTTCAAACATCAGTCCACTGTCCCTGGTGCCATGGTGCTAACTTACTTGATACACTGGTGAGATAGCTATCATTTTGTGTAAATAGACTTTGCATCCAATCATTGTCTTACTCATTTCAGGGAAACACTACAACAAGTGACATTGAGCTGTAACACTGTTCTTTTATTTTGCTTTTTATATAATCCTTTGTCAACTTGTTTTCAGTTAAGACATTGTAAAGAGTTCTAAGTATGTCAGAGATATTTCCTCTTACCTAACAGACAAAGAAGCTTCTTAGTGAAGGCCTTCATTTTGAAACAAGTATGTTCTTTCCTTGCCTTCTGAAATTTTGGTTATTAAATGAGAAGAAGGCTCATAGAGGCTAATAGACTGGCAAACTTTATGTCAGTTTCTGGTTAAATTTCAAGATGAGATGACAGTTAAGGAAGAAAAGGAAGATAACACTCATAAGAACTACAAGAAAAATCAAGTGTTTTACCTATTCAGAAGACAACAGGAACTTTGAGGAGACAGTTGTGGCTCCATAAATACTTGGTGTCTGTAGGATTTCTTTAAAAATGGGGGAGTTCCTATGGCATTTCAGAAGGGCAGGATAAAGGCAAGATTCAGGGGACCTTTTCTCTTATTATAGGACACCTCACTTGGGCATACTTACTATCTAGCTTTTGTGCATCCCTTCAAAGTACTCAGGCTGTCATGGGTTCATCAATCATATCCTCATATACTTCAACTGCTTTGAGAAGTTTTTACAACTAATATAATTTTTCGAAGATTTCTTCCTCAGGTGTTCACTGGATTTTTTGGGTAAAAAAAACCCAAAAAGACTACTTCTAGTCTGAAAGAAGTGGAAGATTCTTCTATTTTAGCAGCACACCTTTTCAAGGAGTCAAAGACAAGTGAAGTCTCATATACAAAATTTTTAAAAGAGATTATATAATTGGCTTTCAGTTAACTTTTAATATTTTTATTCATACTACATTTTTCTGCCATCACGATCTTAACAGAAATTTGATGCTTACCTTTGTAAAGGTGTTGATTAGTTGCTACTAGTCAAACATAGTAATCTTTTCCAACTTCTGCCAATCAAAACTTTCCAAATACTTTTCTTCTTGTGACTGATTTGTATACATAAATCTATTTCAAAGATTCACCTTCTCTGAATCTGGAACAATTATGTCAATACTACTGTTGGAATGTCTTTAGACAGTAAATGCTAAAGAACCTTGTGTTAGATTGAAGGGCCTTTTTATTTTTTTTTATTAATATGAATATTTGTTGTGTAAAATGGTATAGTCTAAGGCTTGGTAAACATCTTCCATATCATCTATTCTGTTTGGGCCATGTCAAGTCCACCATGGCACTCCTGTAGATATTAATAATGTAGCACTGTAAACAACATTCTCTGTGATATAGTAATTAACAGTTTTGAGAAAAGATAAACAGATGTGTTTGGGACTTACCCAAATGCTTATTGATATGCAAAGAAGGAAAAATGGCTATTGATTTGTATGAGTATTGGATGAGAGGCTTAATAAATGCTAATGGAAACTGTATAGCAGCTAAGTCTATTAAGAATTGCTTTGCTTTCTTTATATGATCAAAAGGAGATTTTCTTTGCTAGCAGTAGAAATCCAAGCCTGTGTGTAGAGTTAGGCACAGGCAGCCTAGATACTGCTTTGCTGCCACATGTAGGGTCTTCAACAGCTGAATATAGTATTGCCGAAAATACACATCTGACCAAACTGAGAAAGCATGTTAAAATGAAGAATAGACTCAGAGCAGTGAAATGCTGAGGAGCAGGAATCTGTGTTGACACAGTATCTCATAGGACAATGGAAAGCGAGAAGTAATTTCCTAAAGTCACTTATATTTGCAGTGACATATCTCGGCTCTGTTGTTGTGTTACCTACTTTCTGTAAATATGTGTTTACTGCAGTCACTCCAGAGTGAAAGAGAAAGGACACACAATGCACTAAACACTTTTTGTCCTATTAGTTCTTCTAGGGAGATGTAACAGAGTAAAACAAATCAAAGGTACATGAGTATGAGTGTTTGAAGAGTGCTCAGTGAACTTAGGAGAGGGCAGGTGTTGGCTACACCAAGTACAATAGAACTCAACTTGACGTCTGCCCATGGTATTAAACATGGTAATTTTTTCAGGATTTTGCATTGTTTTACTTAGAAGAGGTGATGAAATATTTGAACATTTGAGTCACTGAACTTCAATGTCATGACAAAATTTTGAAAGGAATATTATCTTGATCCTCAAGATTTTAGTCAGTTTCCATTAACAGACATCAAGAGACAGTTTATTCAGTTATGGCCTAAACTTTCTCTGGTGTATCTAACAGTTTTCATACCAACTGAAGACATACACTGTTAGATGGACTTCAAGGCTGATTTGATATGACAAATAGTGTCCTTCTCTATATCTGTACTGAATAGGAAACTAGATAAATGAAAAAACAGGAAGATACTTCCATGTCTGTAAGTGAGCTAAATGAATACCAAAAAAGAAAAAGTTTTTTAAAGATTCTTTTCTATTTCCAAAGGAATTTAACTCAACCATGTCTATAGTTTTATGTATCTTATACACATACCAAAGAATATTTGTGAGAAATGTAAGTACATTTATTAAAATAAAAAGTATCATCTCTACCTTTTCATACATGAAAAATTGGATGCAGGAAATCTACTTAGAGAATTGTTTCAAATGCTGACATAGCAAAATGCACACACTGTGACCAGCTGCTTAATAACAATGCCGCAATTCTGTTGTGACTAGTTGAAAATTATCAATACCACTTGTCATCAACAATGACATCAAGTTTCTCTGATTCCTTGACTAATTCTAATTTACATACACTGAAGTGAGACACTGTGTTTTAAAATAATGCTTGTGCACTGGATAGAGACAATAAAATCACACTTTTTATACAGCACTCAAACTAATTTCTGACAGAGAAATAAAGAATCTGAGAAGGTATTCACTGGGGTAAATATTGAAATTTATATAGAGATTTACTGATACAATTAAATTGATAAATGCTGTCATTTACTGTCAGTAAATGCTCTTTTCAACAATTCTACTAGGTACAGAAGAATTTTCTGCTTAAAAATATACATTCCAAATGGCAGTGCTCTTTAAAAAAATGTTAGACACTAAAGCTCAAGGTGTTCGTATGCGTATTCTCTGTTTCAGACAAAAGCAAGAGTGTTGACACTGACTTGTTCTATTAGTCTACTGGGAGCAACACAGAAATACGAAGGCATAAACTCAGAACTCTTAGACAGAATTAGTAGGCTTGCCTTTTGGTGACTGTTTGCAGATTTTGAGCACTGCAAGAACAAATAATGCAGCCAGTGAAATGTGCTGTTTTGAATATGATGTCACAAAGAACATCACTAATAGGTGAAGGAGGGTAAGGTTTCTTATTATACTAGGACAGTAGTTAAATCAATCGTTTGTTGTTTCTCTGATGACTCAATTGTAATATTGAAGAAATGAAAGAAGTTGGATTTCACTTGGATAAGTGTTCTGGCAGATAATTCACCCAAATTAAAAAAACACTTTGCTATCAGAGGAAGAAAATTCTTCCCTGACCAGCGCAAATGCAGACAGTCTATTGATGGCACCACTGGGGTGCTCCTGGTAAAAGTTTGAAAGACAGATGAAAAAATGTGGGGTTTTTTTTCTGTTACCATATGATTCGGGAGCTTGTCTCATTATGAGGAAATTGGTCAAGGTTCATTACAATTGTCTTTCAGAGATCTTGCTGACTGTTCCAAGTGTCAGAGGGTATTTTATTCTTCTTAGGTATTACAATACCTTTGTAGAATAGAGATTAGGAAATTGAGTCCTTTCTATTTTTCTGGCATCACTATTTTGTTCTGTATTTCTTAATAGCTGTCTTCTTTCACTGTGCTTTTTACAATAAACAATTTGGTGCTCCATGATGTGAAGAATGACTCCTTTGTCTCCTTCCCTCCGTTTTTGTCTTGAGCTGAGCCACTCAAATGTGCTTTCGTATGTTGATGAGCTCATGGGTTTGATGACTTAAATAAGGAAAATAAAAGAATAGGCTGATGAACTTGATTACACAGAAAAACCAAGAGATACAATTTAATTTAAAGGTTCCATCACTACAGATTCTTTGAAAATACTACTGATCATAATGACTTTATTTAGTATTCATGGAATGCTACATACATTTCCATAGATTATACTCTTGTGAGATATAGCCTCACTTAAATACTGGCTATTCCTACTAAGTGAATTTGAGTAAACAATTTTATCAAATAGTGAATTCTATCTATTGTCAAGGGTTCAGAGTACAATTGTTATGCTTGACTAACCAGATATTTAGCTTTTCTCCGCTACAGAAGTGACTGACCTCCTGCATAAACATGTGTAATTTATCTCAGGATTACAGTTAATCAGGAGCCTTTTGTACTCTGCTGCTTCTTTTTTTTTTTTTTCCAGATGTTTTTCTTAGATATTTTGTCCGTATTAAAAATTATGGAGAAGCATAGCACAAATGTTTAGGGAGTCTTTGTAAGCATCATTAAAGTGTATGTTTACTAAGGTGCTTTCTCTTTCATTTCCACCCACTGCTACCAGCAGTACATTGCTGGCTTGTGAGAGAAGAGGTGCAGAAAATGACTAATAGCAGAAAATGGAGAAAGTAACTATAAATGGTCTAACTTATCACAGGCCTGGTTTTACAGTCCAAGGACTGTGGAATATTTACTTACAAAAACATCCCAATACTGTTTTTTGCAGTATACTTGAAGACAGGTAAGTTAAAATATATAACTTTTTGTCTTCGTCTCTGAGTGTTGTCATTCAGGAATTATTAAAGAAGAATTCTTTTTCCATAATTTAAGTCCACTCTTTGAACTACAGTGATGACAAGGTTGTGTGTCAAGAATATATTTACTTTTCTATACAGTTAAAATAGGCAAAGAATCTCTGTCTCTGCTCCGTCACCCACTGCTGCTGAGTGCTCTGCAGAAGGGTTGCAGAGAGGGTGGGAATTCTGGTGTTAACTGTCCTAGTGCTATTAGCAAGAACACCACTACTACCAAAACGTAAGTTAAAATAAGACCACTATTCCAGCTGCAAGTGGTGACATTTTCAGCCTGTCCGAATCATATTTCATCAGTGTCACAAGAAGTTAGCTAGACTTCAAATTACTGAGGGGAGAAGACTGAGGTACATAAAACCTATGCCTTTGAAAAAAATAATGAGAATAGCCCAGCTGCTAAAATGGAGCTGTTGCTGAGACGTGGACTACTAAAACCCTGAAACCACATCACTGTTAGTTCTATAGCTCCTTCCCTTATGTTTCAAGACCTGTCCACCATGGCATAATTTCTTCATGACATACATAAATGAGAAACACCTGCAGCTATCCCTGATGCACTGTTAAGCACAACAACTATTTTGGCTTTGTTTGGCAATTCCACTGAGCTGCTCTTCCCTTTTGCTACTTATCATTGCAGAGGGCTATTGTACACACAAAGAATTTCATTAGGTGGCCTAAGTCAGTCGGCAAACATGGACAGATGTTCTCCTGAAACATGCTGGAACAAACATTCATAGCAAATGGTAGCATACTGTCACTCTCTCATTTGAGGAGTTACCAGAGTGAATATGGAGTGTGTTTCACTCAGTGGCTCCCACTTGGATAAAATGAACTCTTTTACCTTTCTCACATTGCTGCTGTAGACGATCCTGCTGTGAAAGCCAAATTCCCTGGTTAAACATACATACGGTGCAATGTCAGAGAGGCTGCTTGAAATTAGTAGCCATTAGCATACACTAAAGTTTAACACATAGTTATGATTGATCGCAGCTAAATAAGGAGTTTCATGAATATGAGGTAGGCAAGATGATACTTGATGGAGTATCTGGTATTTTTTTTCATCCACAGTTGAGCTCGGATACAACTAAGAGCTAAAGAAACATTATTTTGTACTACGTTAAGTGCATCTGTGATCAATTGATGGTCCTTTTCATTAATTCCCTCCCACTGAGGTAAGGTATCTGTTAGAAACCATTAACCACTTCCCAAAGCCAAAAGGGAAGATCATGGAGGGTGTTTCAGTTTATTCAGGTCACTAATAATCATGACTAGTTTTTTGCTTGATACTTCAAACTCTATATAATCTAAAACTTCCAGTCCTGTTCCCAGGATGCCAGTCACATCTTTCCTGGTTTGCCTGGAGGAATTGAGGACCTGTTTATGCTGTGCATCTTGCATAAGAGGTTTTCAGGAATAGTGAGCAAGCTCAACTTGTTTGAGAGAACATGTTGTGTTGACTAACATTTACTGTTGATCTGTATTTTTGATAGAGACCAATGTTATATATGCGAGGAGACAGTTTGATATGAGGCTAAGTTGTTGGAGGCTGAGCTGTTAAATATGGCTCTTTAAGAATAACTTTGAATTGAAGACCCCAGATCAACTGAGGGTTGGGATCTGTCCAAAGACCCATCACAAATGTTGGGATTGGACATTTTAAAGGCATGCCAGCCCTCATGCTTAAATGAGAAGGTATGTATGTTGTTTTTTCCTTTGGCCTAATTTACAACACTTTTTCCCTCAACATAGCTTGCAACAATGTGTAAGACTGCTGTCAAGCATTTAGTGTTATTTTAAATTCAACATCCTACTGAGATGATGTCTCTTTTAATTCACTTTAGAGATGGGATATGTTGATTTTCACTCTCATCTGTGATGATTCACTCTTGCCTATAAAAGGTGATATTGTACAGTGTCACTGCAAAAAAAATTAGAAGCTAGGATATACATGGATATATACTCTTTTCTAGGCCTTAAATATTTTCTGACATACTAGGGAAAATTTATATTCAGATGGAAACTTTAATACCAAGCTCTTAAATATTAGTCCCTTGATGGGCTTGCAGAGGCACAATCACTTCCATTTCCCCAAGTCATTTTATTGGCATCATCTTTCTTCATATATTTATGGATTAAGAATTAAAGAAGTATGTAACTAATTTTCAAATGAGTTCTTTCTGATAAAATAAAACAGCAGATTAACTTCATTTTTTGTTAAATTTGTTTACATATGAAGTTAAGAAGTACGGACTGAGTTGCATTTGCAGTCAGCACTTACAGCTGACTTTTAATTAACTTTCCTCCATAATGTTAATGTAGTTCTTTTGCTGAATAATATTTCTGTTCCACAATAGCTGAAAATACAGACAGTACAGCATAGAGAGGAAAAATGGTCCTTCATTATCAAACCATTATATTTGCAACAGCTAACTGCCAAGAGACTTTTCAAAGCAGTCAAACAATAAATTCATTTGAATTCCAAAATAGGCCATGGGGGCCAAACCTTGATCCCATTGAAATCAATAACTAATGTACTGAATAGTGCTAGTGTTTTGCCCTTAAAACTACTCAAATATCTTGGTTCAAGCAAAATAATAGACCACTACTGCAAATCTAACCTTCATTAAATGTTCTATGCACTTGTATGAATTACAGAATGTTTTCCATTTGAGCTGAATATTACTTATATTTGATTTTGAAAATGAATTTTAATGTTGTATTCTATACAGGTTGCAATTATTCTCAGGGAACACAAGTGCAGCAAGTAAACTCCCATATATACAAATATATATTATATATAAATATATGCAATCCCATGGAGACCAGGTAGCCAATGGATAAAAACCCTACTTATTTCAAAGGTTGCAGATTCAACATGACTGAGCTCAGTTTTAATTAAACTTTCTATTTGCTTCTCCACAAGCTACGACATATAAAAGTCAATCACGGTTAAAAAAATGTCTATTTTCACTTACAGTTATATGAAGTCTATTCCTTTGTGCATAACACAGAATAGAAGATCAGGAGCAGTTAGCACAGACATGTCTCTATCTAAGTGCAAAACCACATAATGTTTAACAAAACTCAGGTAACTTTCTGGTTCCCAAACCCTGTATTTATTGAAAAAGAAGAATACCAAAATAGGCTCTGTATTTCTGCTTCTCTATATTTGTTTAAAGCATCTATGAGCCAGGAACGCAGAAAGGAATAATTCACTCATATCTACCTGCAAGCCATGTGTTACTAAACTTTGGAATTGCTGAGAACACCGTCACTGATAGACAGAGTAACTGGGAATGTCTAGTGTACCACATCAGATGCAGTTTCAAATGACTTGAGTTTTATGGGACGTTGAAAAAAATCATACATTTAGTCAGAGGTGGATACAGAAATGCTGTGAATCTTATAGTCTCTGGGAAAGGGCAAGGTCTGTGGCAAATTACAGTAGACAAAGTATTTGATCCTGTGCCTAATAGAGATCCTGTTGTCCAATAGAGATAATAGTAAGGAGTAAGAGTGGTATCAAACATGGTTTGACCTTCAGATATGTACAGCTTCTATGTATCTTGTCTACTCAAAACTCATGTCAACCCTTTACGCTTGCTCATACTTGAAGGAATGATATATAAAACAAAAAGTAGTGCAGTTAAACTTGTGTCCTACCTGTGTGCTATTTTAGGAATATGTGTGAGTAAGGGAAGTAATTACTTGTGGAAATAAAAAACTACTGGCTTTCACAGATTAATTTCTGTGGTCAAAGAGAATAGACTTCATTTTACTTCTATAACCTTACAAGTAAGGTTACAGAGAACAAAATGCTCTATATCGACAAAGACCAGAAATTACAAGGCACACAAATATCTCACTGTGGAATATTTCTCAACAGACAGATGTTTTCTGTGGTTTAAGACACATGCTCTCTGTGGAGAAAGCAGCCTGACAAAAATGATAAAGATAGAATGTATTTGCAACTGCATAGGAAAATTATGTGTCTCTATGCAGACTAGAGGTGAGGCAAATGGATATTACTCACTTCATTGAGAGAATGAGGCCTGATACAGAGAACAATTAACCTACGTTAACATTCAGATGGAGTCTCTCTAGTATACCTACCACTTGATTGAAAGTAAACAATCTGACCCAGAATTTATTATGTGAAAAAAGATTGAAATGATCAGTCAATCAATTTGTCTCTCTAATAAGCTCTCTTTAAAAGCATAACTGCTTAAAGGGTGTAACTAAATATGCAAAATTAAAAGTAAGAAACTTAAGCTGTTGATTGAACTAAGGCCCACAGAATGCAATTGCAGTTTTGAGGAGACTTGAACAGGGTTTGCATGGCCAATTCCCTCTGTTTCTAAAGGTCAAAGACATTTTGTTGTTTTTTAAAAGGAGTTTTATGAGACTAAAAATTAGTCAAACCAGTACCTTTGGGAATGTTGGATTATGATTGCCTTTGTTGTAATCTATATGTTATGCAAACCTGCATGTTTTTAAATGACTTGGTTGTTTTTCTAAGTTTTGGAAGCAGTGGGTTTTAAAAATATATCTCATTTAAGAAGCAGCCAAGTACTACAGTTTATATTTATCTTATCAGCTTGAATATAATACTTTATTTTAGTGATGTATAAATCTTGCAACTACATGAAAGATTTTTTTACATGTTAGATGCTTAATGCCAGCTCCTCTTTCACATCTTGTAAAATTAGGTCCAGAGCTGAAATACCGTAATCACAAAAAATTTTGTGATAATTTAGAAGGAAACTGTAATATTTTTGTTTCTTTCTATATTTTTACCCTGCTGAAAATTTTCAGAAGGAAGTTCGGATCAGTTTTCTTTGACCTAGTTGGCTAAGTCTCTCATTAGGATATGAGGCATTTTAATAATAAAAAGAAATAACCTGAATTTACCATTTATAGTCCAGAGCCACATGCACCAAAAATATGCCACAGCAAGATATAACTATGCATTGTGAGGGTCTATCCATTACTTAGGTTTGAGAGCTATAATGATTTAAATGAGTTGTGCCTGTCCATTTTAAGACAAGGTGATTACATGGCTTGATCCATAAGCATGGAGAAGAATGAGACTCAACCTCCTGAAAAAGTGTAGTAACGAGGATGAGAACAACGCTCTTGTGTGTGAAGGAGGCACTGGATGTGTTCTGGCCATCTGATCAGTGTATGAGACCAAGCCCTTTCCCACTCTGTGTTCAAGTAAAGTGAGGACCTGGCACAAGTGATTGGCTGGAGGAATGGGGTATTGCCAACAAGCCGTAGAGTGATTCACATGAAAAACTCTTTTCTTCTAACCACACACAACATAGTAATTTGTATATCATATGAATCCAGAATCTATCTTATTAGCTTGTTATTTCTATTTCTTGGGTCATAAAATTTTACAAGAAGTTTAATTTTGTCTGTCTGATGCCTGCTAAAGCCAAAAGAAGACATCCCATAAGTTTGAATGTTTGCTGGTTTTTAGAGTAGTTTTGGCTGTTAGAGATTACATTCTGAACTCCTACCCAATATTTTTTTGTCAGAATTAAATTATGAACAGAAATATTCTAAACTATTTTGAATAGTGGAGACTTCAGCTGTTTCCAAGCACTTCTCAAACCTTCCCATCCCAGGCAGCCATGAAGAGATGGGCTTTAAAAATGCAACAAGCACCTTCTTCTGCCCCAGATACTGGATTCTGCAATGTTTTATTTGTGTTACTTCCCTCTTCATTTACTGCTTTTTAAGGTCTTGATGCTCTTTGTCTTGAGTGCTCCCCAGTTTCCCAAGTCAGACTCTCATATTAATAATGTGCCAAATGTCTTTATCAAGTGCAACTCATGCATGCTGGAAAAGATACCTGCCAGGTCTGGAGTCAGTTCAGAGTACTTTGTCCATTTGTTCAGGACAACCAAGAGTCCAAAGACAATGCGTCGGGCTGAGTTATGGTACAAACCATGAGAATAAAAATTGCCAGCACTGGCCCAGCCAATCAGAGTAGTTTAGGCCTTAATGCTTTAAAAAGTAGGCAACTTTGAAGGGACTTTTTTTTCCCTATGTGTGGGCTCTTGTGCTAATCTGAAACATGTGCAGTAATATATATGTAGTGATTTTGGCTTCAGACTGCTAGACCAAAAGCCAAGGATTTATTGTTTGTCTCTGTTTAAGCAAAAATCTCCTACCTCTTTTTCTAGCATAGAAACCCAGAAGAGCAATAGATAACTCTGCTGAACAGTGAGTATATGTGTGCATGCAAGGAATCATAGGAAAAGCAATTACATTTACTTGATAGCATATATCAGCATCTTCATTTTCTACAATGATATTGACTCACAGAGTGAGTAACTCTACATCTATCTTTGAACATATTCTGCTAAGATTTTGGCTTGCTTATACTTTAGAAGCATTAGGGTTCCCCCTGCTCAGGTAAACAATAACCAGTTATGAATGAGGTGCTTATATACATGTGCAAAACAAAAAAAAAAAAGGTTTTGCCTAATGCTCAGGTCTGATCCAGGCTGTCAAGGTTTCACAAAGTTTACACAGTGTTTCAAAGGTTACTGTGTTAGAAAGCAACTCATCAAATGTCTGCTGCTAAAGAGACTGCAGCACCTGCAGGATGATTCATGCTGGGGGCTGAGGGCAGCTGGACTCTCACATTCTGAGCCTTCCCAGAGTATTCCCTCCCATACCAACCAAAAGACATTTCTCCTGACACTTTGCCACAAACTCGGAAGGAGCTGGGTTTCCAACCAACGGTCTGGAGAGGGCAGAAGTATGCTGGTATGATTTGAGACCAGATATGTCTTTAAATTTTGAGATGAAATCGTATTTGCTTTTGTGCTTCAGGACCAAATGTACACGTGGGGCAGGAAGCACTAAAGCAGTTTCCACCTCCCTCAAATATCCCTGCTGTCTTTTAACTTAATAAACTGATGTGGCTGACTCAATGAAAAAATGTTTTGAGGTTGCTTTGGAGAATGGACTGCAGCTCTGTAACGGACCTTAGGCTGGAAATTAGTAAGTTTCATTGTTAAGGACAGCCAGTGCTCAGTTGCTTTTCCTGACTCTATTCCAGGCACTTGGGAGATAAATGATGTGCTTTACATGAGCACAGACATGGATTATTTTGGTCATTTCCTGAATAGAAGGGAAATTTAAACCATATTTGGCTTAGAAGTGCAAAACTATTGGTACATCTGGAAACAAAAATGAAAGCCACCTCAAAGAACTCCAAAAAAAGTGTGAAGGAAATGAACTTTATCCTATGGTGATCAGAAAGGATATCACAGGACATACTGAAGAATTAATGAAACACACTTCAAGAACCAAAGCTGCGTGACAGGAGGCTGGTTATAACCAGGTTTACTCAGTAAAATATTAAAGGCCATTTCTCCCTACCCATTTACTTTGACTTACTACAAAGCACTTTAGAAAGGGCAAGAGACTAATAGGCACTGAAGAGGTTGTGACTGCAGAGTGCAATAGAGGGTAATAGCATGAAACTTCTGCAGAGAAAAATCTGTTCAGAAAGTGTAAATCAAACAAGGTTGCCCCAGAAACAGGCATTTCAGTAAAGCTGACATCTTTCAAACAGCATTTCATACATCTTAAAATTTGTTTCAGAAACTGAATTGTTTTAAAAATATCAAAATGGCATATTGCACCATTTTATTTATTTTTACTTTGTAAAGGCTTTCAGTAATGTTAAAATATTGCAATGTTTATACAAATATTTTGGGGATTGGAATGTGACCAGAGCTTTTTTACCAAAACAACTTTCCCTCCCAAATGGATCCCATGGATCACTTCTGAATGTTGACTCTTTCTTCTCACTCTCTATTAAGAATGGCAAATGAAAAAAAAAAAAGGAAGTTTGGTGGAAATTCATTCTTTTAACAATTTCTTCTATGTGATTCAGTTTCTGCTCTTAAACATACTCTGTTGTATTTTGCAAAAACACCTGGATTGTACCCTGCTACTCATTGTCTATTCAAATAGAAACAGAGGAAGCACCCAGACCAGCAGTAGGGCTTAGTTATGCTCCTTCAGGTCTTAGGTGACCTTAAAGTGAGGCTGAGTCATCAAAACGCTCAACTAAATGCACTGGAAGATACAGCGAGGGCACTGCTCCATTCTTTGACTAAAGTGGGGTGTGGGCAGCTTCCTCACTGCTCAGAAGATCAAAGGAGAACTCTGCTTCCCCTTCAGTCATGGTCTTTCCTAAGGCTAACCTGAAATGATCCAGGTGATCACCATCCCTGCCAGAGGGTTGTACATTGCCCATGAAGGTGGAACACTCAAAAATTAAAAATTAACTAGTCTCACCTGAATAATTATTTCAAAGTTGTCATAATTGTGAATATTAACTGTTCTTAGTCCCACTTTAAAATGATCAGCATATAATGTTGAAATAGATGGATGACAGATCACAGCCTTAAGTGAGGTAAAATCTCTGGGAAATGGAAAATACATTTAAAAAAAAGTAATAAAAATAATCCAGCATAGCACCTGTGTTGTGTTCGCTTTTATAGCTCAGAAACAAGAATATTTTTTTTTAACACACTAGATTAAGGCTGGGAAAGAGATGGGTGTTCACATACAGGATTGCAGTATGATTTTTTTAAAAAGTACTTTTTGTTTTGAGAACCACCAAACTAGAGAATAATACACAAATCACTGAATTTCTCAGTCATTCAACCTGAAACAAACACTCTTCACTCCAGATAACAGATTTCCAAATTTTTCTAAGTCTTGATATGTACTGAGATGCTGGAAGATACTTTGCTTATCTTTGCTATATCAAAGTTTCTTGAGCTAACTTAGGGTTCATTAGGTTATCTTTTAGTTGGTGATGGGTAGACTGTGACAGATTCAGAGATCTGAGTGACTCAAAAGAGATCTTCAATGGTTAACTCTGTGGACTGCCAGATATGCAATGGATCATTCAATAGGGTGAATTCAGTGTAGTGGTATTGTTCACAAAACTCAACATTGTGAAAGGGCCAAAAATGTGAATCCTATCTATTACTGCTTAATTCTGTTACATATTACCACACTTTTGTTATCTTGCATTAAATTTCAGTGTGTAAGAGAACTGCAGAAGAGAGAAAAAGACATAGAAGAACATTCTAGAAATATTCTTGAATAAAAAAAGGTAACAATAAAGTGACAAACTTTAAAAACAACTATTTTATGCTTGACCTGCACTAGAAACTAATCTTCCTAAACTAAACCTCAGCTCCCCAATGGAATAGTTAAATAAATGTTTCTAGCTAGGATGTTTTACATTATATCACAGCATTTCAAAACTTCACTGTATCTAGGAATGATTCTGACTGTTCCTAATTTGTCTTGAAAAAGGAAATTGCCCTGGTTTTTTTGTTGTTTTTTGTTTGTTTGTTTTGTTTGTTTGTTTGTTTTGTTTGTGTTTGTTGCTGTTGATGATGTTGTTAATAGGCACAAACAGGAATGTTTGAAGCCACCTAGGAGATGTAGGATTTTAGAAGCAGTCCTAAGGAAGCAGAAGGACAAGTGAAGATGAAAATGCTGTGAAACAGAGGGAGTGCAGTATGTGAAGCTCATTATGGTGTTAGTGGGGTGTGCAGTACCACAGCACAGAGCGCACCCAGAGGTTTGGGCTGGGTGCAGAAGGGCTCCCAGACCTCCCCTCCCACTAGCTGCTCCGGCTGGCAGATCCTGCTCCTGTTCTCACAAGCAGCACTATAAATATGAGGAGACACAACAAAGAACAGTGAGTAAGATGTGGGTCTGGGAGCTGAACCTCCTGAGCTGCCTCCATGCTGTGGTACAGGCTTGCCAGTATGAGGATGCAGTGTCCCTTCTGTGTTTCAGTTCCTACATCTCCTGCGGCAACTGGAAGGAGTACCCAGACAAAACTCCCGTCTTGCTATCAGGGCTTCCTCTTATCACTTGCTGCTGTTACTGATGTGGTCTCTACACCCCTGATACTCTTTTGGCAGTCCTTGTTGATGACATCTTTAGAAGGGAATCCTTTAGAGAATTGCCTTTTTCATTCTCTGCTCCCACTCTCAGCTCTCAGTGTTTCTGACATCCTAGAAGTTGTTATTTCTTCCCTAAATCTGAAAGTTCCTCCTACACTACTCCCATAGTCTTGCAGTTTCTATGACTGCCCAATGCCCCATGGCTCTGGGCACAAAGACCATTCCTTGTGCAGGATGCAAGCCCACCACAAATGGCCATGGTCTTAAAAAGGAATTGTTTTCATTTAAGTACAGCCTTTCATAAGTAGGCAAAGAGTCTAATGAGTAAACGGAGGTCCTGGCCCTGGAGATGTTTTTTAAGATCTTTGAGAAGCCTGTTTGTCAGAGCTTGAAAGAAAGATTGTGGTGGCCTTACAGAAAATCAAACAATCCCTTTCCCTGTGCTCTCATTTGTGGTTTGAGTCAATTACAGTAAGCCTGTTTTCAGAGGTGGAAACAGGTGTTTGGAGTGGTGGTGGATAAAATTCAAAGCTCTTTTATTAATGCAACTTCAGAGGAAATATGGTAAAAGGTCTGAAAATGTGAGATAAAACCAGAAGGCAGAGTCCAAGCTGCTTGATCTGATAGTGAGTATTCTTTACTTGCAAGAGTGCAAAAAGGTGCAAAAAGTCACAAATAGTGACACAGAATATTGACTGTGTTGCAGCAGCTGCATGCTGATTGGGCAATATGTGGCAACCATAAATCCAAACCTGGAGAGTTCTGTCTGCAAAATTGACTCCTCAGGTGATGTTGACCTCACACACCATCTCACACAACATCTTTCAGCTACTGGGAGAGCCAAGAACAAGACAAATTTGGATTGCTTCAGTGGCCTTTGGAGACCTCTGGACACTGACACAAAGCAAAGACACTGTGCATCTTCTCTGCTCTGCTCCTGGCAGTGAGTGAGCAGCCAGGTAGTGATAGTGCAAAGAGAGAGTGAGCACAGGCTGGACTCTGACCAGAATCAATTCCACAAAGTGATTTTTTTTTCGGTACAAGGTATTTGCAATCACGCAGTACTATCAACTCGGGAATGTGAGAACACAAACAACCAGCTGTGTCCCAGCACTATGGGAGAATCACCTCTAAGAAACTAGTAACAATAATCATGCTCTGTGTCTTCTATGACCCGGAAAAAGGAGCACACCCCTTTCAGTGCCAGATATCGATATGAAATGCCAGTTCAGTCAGATTACTGCAGACTTAACTTGCATCTTTTATAGCCTTAAAAATTAATCTTATCAGTGAAACCTTCCCAAAACCATACTATAGGCTAGCACTCGCTTTCCAGTCTAAGTAATAAGTGGCCTATGCTTAGCAAAGACATTGGAAAACATAAGCAATGTGCCTTTCAGTGGTCTCAGGCTTGAATTGTGTTCATAATGCCTGAAGACTTCTAAGTTCAATGCAGAGTTTATTTGTAAAAGTAGTTCATCCTCAGGACTAAACTGCAAGAAAACATCAAATAACAAATCATCCATAATGCCTGAGAACTTCTAAGTTCAATGCAGAGTTTATTTGTAAAAGTAGTTCATCCTCAGGACTAAACTGCAAGAAAACATCAAATAACAAATCATCCATTAAACAGCTTTTTCACAAGTTCATGCCATTGTAAGAAAAGACTGCGCAAAACATTCAGAGGAATATTTTCCTTCCCAGAGACACATTAAGTTGCTGATAAAGGAATTTAAACTTAAAGACTGGATTTAATTTGGTCTAGAGGAGCCTGCAAGGGCATAAACCCTCTGGTACGTTCTAGCATAGACTCAGGTCTGAGTGTGCAGGACAAGCACATGACATGTATCTGCAGACTACCTGCCAAAGCAAGCAGATGGCTGCCACAGACAGAGAACAAATGGAAACTCAGTTCAGTTGACCTCCAGGAGCAACTGTGGCAAATTACTTTAATGCTGATTCTGGTGGTATTGCACATATTTGTCCCAAGCAATCAGCATGACTCGCGGTTTAACTGGTGTGTTAGGGCCAGATGTCTCCCTTCAAATATCCCTTGCCACCCCTGAAAATTGATGCAAAGAGGACAAGGAATGCCTAACTGAGAGAAATGCTGAATCTGCACCAGAAAGGCTGCTGGGTATGGACTGGATCCTGGGAACTGCATGAGCCAAGTGGCACAGTGCTACACACAGAGCGGAGAGTTTGGGACATTATATCTCTGCCACACATGGCAAATGTCAAAAAGTCTCCAATATTTTGGGGCACTTCAAACTGAAGGTTTTAAGAGCTTGTGGTTAGTATTTTGCACTCTTTGAAATAAAATGTTCAGCAGAGCCAAAATTTACCAATTTTTAAAATTAAGCCATCTGGAGCAATTGCTGCTTAATTACAGCAGAAAGAATAATGAATGAACAATGTGAAACACTTTTCCATTGCAGGATTCAGAGTGCGTTTAAGCCTTTTTATTCCTTGGTTTAAAAAACCCCATGCAATATTCGTTATGCTATTCTTTCAGCTTTTCCTTCTTTTCACCAAATAAAAATCCCAGAAAACCAAAGAACAAACCTTCCACCAAAAAAAACCTAACACATAAAACCTAGCTATGTAGGGATAAAATTCAATCTCTCTTTACAAAGCAGATATGACAATGAATACATATAGATGAGTATGGAAGAAAAATAAAGACTTTTTTTTCTTGGTTTATTATCACATTTAATGTAAGTTTTCCCCATGGGGTTGTAAATCATTTGTCTTTTTGTGTTTTGGTTATTCTAGCCATTTCTGATCCCAGGGTAAAACCCATCTTGAAACAATGTGGACTCCATGAGTTTACTCTGCTTGAAACAAGGAAGCCTTTGTCCTGTATCCCCTAGGCTATTTAAAACACAATGCCCCTATCCTCCTTTGCCTTGAGACCTTCAGTCAACATTCCCCTTGGTTTATGACAACTGAACCAACAATTAGGCCTGAGGCATTCAAACATGACATTTGAAATAGAGGGTGCATTTGCATGCATGAACTCTGTACTGTTGTCTCCTGCATTATAAAGGTGCAAGGGTAAACTTCGAAGTTGCTGCTACAACCCGTTGTTTTTCACAGCTGCTTGTTCACTATTGTATTTCATGGAAGAGTGTGAGATTTGGAAGATGCACTATTTAACTTGAGTATTTCTGCATTTTTGAGAGGGAAATTTTACAAACATTGTTACAAATGTCTCTTCTCCCACATAATGCCACAGCACTAGTTAAAGCACTCTTCTACAGTGTCCAAGGGCACGTCTCAGCCCTGAAGTTATTCCCAGTTGCATGGTGATAAAGAATAAATGCCGCCTAACAGGTTTGTCCTGAGGAGAATCTGTCTGATACTGCAGATTCCCACAGCTTGCAATGCCCGCTCCACTGAAATCCAGAAGCCCCAGGTTCTGGTGTGACTACTCAGGGTTGTTCATGTTTTCCATTCATGCCACCCCTCAATGAAAGACTGAATGCAGAACTAGGCAGTTAAAGAGGAGTCACAAAGCTGGATAAACAACTGTTTCTGCACGTAGGGATTTCTGGCTGTGCTTAAAGGTCTCTTAACAGACCCTGTGGGAAGGAGGTGGTGGTGCTGTTGCCAGCTTCTCCATGGCCAGTTCTGCCATATAGCAGTGAGGACTGCAGGTAGACAAAATACCTGTCCTATGGGGAACATACCTGGATGAATGTTATCAACAATATCATTTGACTGTGTTTTTTTCCCGAAACAATAGATTTCAGAGTGCCAAAAAGCATATTGTGAGATTCCAAGACCAGATGAACCACTAATAATCAGTATTAGCACAGGATGGGGGAAAAAAACAAATGCAGCCTACAGTTTTTATTAACTGACAGATTAACAGGAGGTCAACATCTTAGGGGAAACTAACGCAAAGGAAAAAAAACAAGAAAAGTTATTTCAGTGCAGATAGATAATCAGTGATAGAATAGAACTAAATTCTTTATTCATTGTTCAGACTGTTAGGTCACAGTGCCTTGCATTCGCAGGTAATAAATGCCTTGGAGGTTTCTGCTTCCTGCCCATCTGCTAATAGGCCCTGTACAGAAACCTGTACAGTGTGATACGTATTATGCAGCATTCTTTAAAGAACTTTACATCACTCTATCAGAGTGACTGAAAGTCCCTGAATTTTGATAGTGGTGAAAGATACTTCTGTTATATTTGTGCATTGCTCAAATAGGCTAATTTTCTGTATTTTTTACATTGTCATTAACTTACTCCGATAGCAATTGTGTGCTACAAAGTTAGTGCAAAATTAAATTTGCACTCACCCATCTGATTCAAGGGGAGTGTGAAATCTACTTGTCACACCATTTTCACGTGTTACAGTAGTTCGCTCAGCATGACTTCCTGGAGTGAACCAAGTGGCTGATAATAGTGACTAGCATTCAGAACTCCTACCACAGCAGCCAGTAACAAAAAACCCCAACCAACCGCACATAAGAAACCCCCAAAAAACAATCAACCAACTAACCAACCAACCAAAAATGCCAAACCTCTCCCTAAAAACACTGGAAAGAAATACAACAGAAAGAAAACCAGATCAAATAGAAGACAAGCATTTTTAAACTCTTCATTAACTCCTCTTTAAAATGTCCCTGAAAGAAAGCAACACCTGAGTCATGGGGAGCTGTATTGCAGAAACATTTGATAGATAATTCAGCAACCAGATATACCACAATGTTGGGTTATGTCATAGTTTTCCTTGGGGTGTTCCATGAGATCCTAGCAAACTGACTGACTTACCTAAATCAACATCACAAGGTTTCACTCTTATTATGCTCCATTTTATTGCCTCATTTTCTAAAGCTGTGTCTCACTAAAATGATGTTTGATTTTAGCCAATCTAAACGGGGTAACTGAGAATGCAATGCTTTCCTTAAATGCACTGTATGCAGCAAAGCACACAGATATATGCTTATCTTTAAGAAGACGAATTATTCCAGTAAATTGAGCAATGCTGAAACTGAGTGTTTGAAGTGAAGCTCATGTTTTTTCACTTGGAGGAACGAGTTGACACTATGTATTTTTCTCTCTTTTCTCCCATGTGGGTCTCTTGCTTAAATCACATCCACTGTTTGTGCACCAACCTTGTGTAGCTGAAATGTGCAGCTGCCACTGTCACAAGTTTTGGTCTACTCAAATCACTGGTACTCCAGGAGATGACAAAGAAAAGCAAAACAATGCCTTCGTAACGTTCTTCGGTTTCTTAGTCTGGCAAACAACTGCTGTTAAGCTTTTTTTCAGCATGTGTCATCTTGCCGGACGCTTCCTAAGTGTGAGTGGAAATAACATTAACAGCAGTTCATCTGCAATAGGATTATCAGATTTCTTATGATAGTTCTTGGAGGTGGATCACTCCATTGTGCTCCAGTGGAAGAGATCTAAGACCTGCTCAAGAGAAGGAAGTCTCTCTGCAGCTTATGTTAAACAATATTCCAGAGATTTTTCCTACTGTGCTGCACTAGTTGCTGTCTTTGTCTTCTAACATACTCTGCCCTCATATGCCTCTTTTCTGTTATTCTGCAACTGCCATGGGAGCTGCTTAATCTGTTGGACTGCTGTGTCAAGGTGCTCCACCCTTCTCCCTTCCCTCCCACAAGTCTATGGCCACATACAGTTTCCCACCTGCAACACCTGAAAAGCCATTTCTTATACCCTCCTGTCTTTTCCTGTTCCCTGTCTTCTTAACCCATGAATTCAATAGATTTTTACACGTGTAAAAATGTCTTCTCTTTCTCCATGGTTAGAGTTTATAACAGAAAAATATGACAGAGAAAATTGACACTGTGTTAAGAAAGAAGGAATGAAGAATTGTTTGCAGGAGAGAGAGCAGATAATGTCCCCATAAGCTTTATACTCACTTCCATATCAGCTTTTCCATGGCTTACCTGAGATAGTCACTGCAGTAATTTGTGCTCCCTTAATGACAATTGTAGCACTTGGACCTCCCTTCATATGGCCTTTCCTCCTCCTTGGCAGGTCAGCTGAGTGAGAGACTGCACTGGTTGTGGTAGATCCTACATTGCCTTCAAGAAGCAGCTGCCAAATGTATATGGATGTTTTTCCTACTTTTGCCCCTAAAACTCATGGTGCCAGTATTAGGATTACGATTCTTTGCTTAGCCATCAAAGGCATTAAATGGATGGAAACTTTATTTCCTTAAGACCTCTTCTGTCTGTTAAATTCAGTGAAAGCTGACCAGCAAGAAATATTGTTGCGAATAGTGGGGATGATGAGGAGCAAAGCAGTCACAAACATAGAGACACAGGCACACACTTTCCTAAACTCCAAAATCATTTAACCTCAGGGGAGGGGAGGGGGGTTGGGTTTGCTGCATAGATCTTCTGTAAATCAAAGTTACAGTCCATACTGTCAGAGTATCAGGGATGACATTTTATGTGTAAACTTAATTTAACTGTTTGATACCTGTAAGAAAAATGTTCCATACAATATGTTAATATAAAAGAAATAATTGATGTTCAAGTCATGGCAGTGAGCTTTGACTCAATTACCCTTTGCAGTGTAATTTTATTTAGTAGACAACTGCATTTTGGCATTTTAAATCTAAAATTAAGTGCTGGAAGGAGGAGGAGGTCAACTGTACTTTAATCTCCAAGCAAAACCAATCACTATCAAATAATTACATGAATTTAGGTAAAATACAACAGAAGGTCTGAAACCTGCCTAGTATTTAGCTTTGTTGACCTTTGGTCTACAACTGCACACTTTGTATAGCCATTGATTCAGTTTTTTTTTTTTTTCTTTTTTGAATTTACTGCTTTTACAAACAGTCTCTGGATGACTGCCTTAAGAGTTTACTCAATTATTTATAGTGCTGATGCAGAAAAGCAATATGTTCTGAGGCAGACATACATTAATTAACACCTCCTTCCTTATCACTGCCTTTTTCACGTTTTAATCCCATTGTCAAGGATGTTCTTGTTCATTAGTAACTTGGCAAGTGAGTTTTGTCACACTCAAAACCAGAACACTTGTTGACTGACATCTAAATAGGACTTGGGTGTTATTTTGCTTAAGCAAGAAACTTCACTTTAATGTGATGTCACACACCCTAATAGTTTGAATCTTATCTTAAAATACAGCAGTCATCTAGACTTTATTAGTGTTTTTTTCTGCTATTGTATAGGCTGGTAAAGTGAGTCTAGGATAAGTTCATTGCCTCTGTGTTAACTTACTTTTTGCTGTAGGGAATTGTGTTATTGATATTACTCCTTCTCCCTAAGTCACAAATCACTTATTTAATTCAAATCTGCAAATGGGTTGCTCAGACTAATCAGTCCCAAACCACCAATTCAATCATTGGTGATGAGATAAACTCATTACCCTCACATGCTGAGCCAAAAAATTTGCCAGCTTGCACTTGATAGATGGTTCATAAAATGTTTATAAAGTTGCAAATATTTTCATTTCCTATATTATAAACGAACATGATATCAAATAGACCTTCTAACTCTTTAATTAATTTACACTTCATTTGAAAGAGGGTACCCTAGAAAAAACACTTGGACTCAGATGGGCAGTGTCTTCTTCATA
Organism: Neopelma chrysocephalum; assembly: GCF_003984885.1. NCBI lineage: Eukaryota > Metazoa > Chordata > Aves > Passeriformes > Pipridae > Neopelma > Neopelma chrysocephalum. The sequence continues at coordinate 1,125,535 of NW_020925422.1, read as the reverse complement.
CTCTGTAAATTCTGTATAACAGGTTCTAGCCAAATAAAATGTTAGACAGGATGCTATAATGAAAGAGGTCTTTTTCTTTTCAGCAACTTCCTGCTCCTTTTTCATCTCTCTGAACAGTGAAATTGATCTGAATGTCTGTGTTGGGCAGGGCACATGCTTTCAGTGTTCCAGGAGGGAAGGGGCTAGTTATGATCCCTTTTTCCTATGCAACTTGAATCTCTGAAGGAGGAGTTTCATCTTCATATGGAGTCAGACAAAATCCCTTTGCGAAAGGGGTGATTAAGACACCCATTGTAGTCAGGTACAAACACAAGACTTCTACACAAATACTAGGCAAGTTAATCAATTCTCTCTGCCTTTGGTGCTGACGAAGGTTGCGATCTCTGGAGGAACAATCTAGAGGAAACTCATGAAAGAAACCCTTTTGGCTTATTCTATCAACAATGTTTTGATCTTCCATATGGAAATTTTTATTTCTGAAAGTAGGTTCCAAATAGATATAGACATTTTGATCACTTATATTAAGTCATGGCAGAAGACTGATAACCAAAGACCTCAGGTGAAAAAAACAAACGTGCAATGCTAAGTAAGAAGCATGATTTTCACTATTTAATACCTTACATTCATCTGGTATATTTTATTACAGGCTCTTAATTCTCTCACTTATCATTTCTTATGTCTCAAGGCCCAGGGATAATGTTTGATGACCACTGGCACATGATGATACAACAGTATTAATGAAGCATTCAGGAGGAAGAAGATTGCCAGGATCATTTTAAAGTGTTAATAACAGCAAACTGTACTGATTTTTATTGATTCATTAGTACTGACTGTCTTAAAATTGACTTGTTAAAAGGCCATGACCCAGTTCAAGGAACCTTCAATAGTTACGTACTTAACATTAAAAAAAGAAGTAAAATTAAAAGCATGAACAATATCTACTTTTCTAAAGGAAAGAATATGATTGAGTTTTATATCCTTTTCATATGGGAAAAAACGAACATAATTTCCATTTGGTAAGAGTTGACTGCAAATATTATTAAAAAATACAGCTTGTTTTGAGTTCTCTAAAGTTAAAGAGTATTTGAAACCATACAATTTACTTTAAATGGTTCAAAACCAGGCCAGACTGACTGCAATTCATTTAATGAAAGAATATTTGATCTATATACTAAGACCTTAGGGTCTACTGTGATGTTCTCAGCCATATTACATGGACATATGTGATGAATCATACGACCTTTTTTGAAATCTGTCTGAAAATCTCCTAAAGCCACAAACAGAAGTTCCACACCGGTAATACAATGTCACTTCCCTCCCTTCCCCTCCACTCCACTTCCCTCCCTTCTCCTCAATCCTTTTTCCCAATTCTCATTAGTTTTATTTATCATTTCTATCTGAATATGTTGGTTTGTCTCACACAGACAGTTTTGCACATTTAGAAAGGGAATGTGGGCACTACCACACTTTGGTCTTTACTGGTTTTTTTTCTCCTTTAACTTCATGCAGACATTTGTAAATGTGTATATCAAAGGAACTACATTTTAAAACACTCCTTCAAAGGAGAAATCTCACCCTCAGAAAAATATGAGCAGTTAGAGTCTTCAAAATAACAGATTCAGAAAGCTGAAAGGCTTGTGGCAACATGACATGAGGTAAATGGCAGTGTTGGTATCATGACCTTTGAAAAATGAATTACACTCTATCTCCTGCAATCACTGCTGCTCTTCTGCCCTTACTTCCTTCCCAGGGAAAGTGACATCTCCTTCTGTGTGGGAGGTACTGCAGGTTGGAATACAACCAAACAATCGGGGGGAAACTGCTTCCTGCAGCTGTTCTGTGAAAGACCAGGAGAGGAATCTGTGAACTGCAGAGGGGGTGAGAAAAAGCCTTTGTGAATGTACCTGGGGAAGATGATGACTGGGAAACCCTACTCTAATACAAGTTCAGTATCCTGAGCATGAAATAGAGCCTCCTCCTCTGCCCTCAGCTCAATAAATCTGTGCCTTCTCCAAACATCATGCTGTGTTAGGTTTGCCTGACAAAGTTTTGGTAGAGGGAAGGGCTGTAGGGGCTGCTCCTTTTGGAAGCTGCCAGAAGCTTCCCATGTGTCTGACAGAGCCAAAGCCAGATGGCTCCAGGAGAGACCCACCACTGGCCAAGACCATCAGAAAGGGTGGTAGCACCTCTGGGGCAACAGATTTCAGAAGGAAAGAAGTTACTGCACAGTGGCAATAGAAGCCAAAGGAGAAAAGAGTGAGAATACGTGAGAGAAACAGCCCTGAAGACACCAAGGTCAGTGAAGAAGGGGAAGAGGTGCAGAGGTAATGTGTGATGAACTGATCACAGCTACCATTCCCTGTGCTGCTGCCAAGGTACAGCATTTGTGAGTAAAATAAAACCTGAAAAGTGTGTGTGTGGAGGAAGTTGTTTTAAGATTTATATTTTATTCTCTTCTTATTCTACTCTGATTTGATTGGTAATAAGTTAAATTAATTTTTTTCCTCCAAGTTGAGTCTGTTTTACCTGTGAGAGTAATTGGTGAGTGATCTTCCCCTGTCCTTACCTCAACCCATGAACTTTCATTTGTATTTTTATATCCCCGACTTAGCTGAGAAAGTGAGTGATAGAGTGGCTTTCATGGGTACCTGGCATCCAGCTATGGTCAACCCATCACACACACTATTTTCACTATGTATAAAACACACCTGACTCCTCAGTACCATCAAATATATATTTGGAATATTTTACTTCTATTTAAAACTTTTGCTTGATCCTTCATTCTGATTGAAATTTGCAGCATGACATTTTTACCAGACTTTTAATTAGTTCTATTTTATTTCTGGGACTTATTAAGTGAATCTTTTTATACATCACAGTGGTATAAGGCCACTGCAGCTTCTCCACAGCATGCAATAAAATATATATCACTACAGGCTGTAAATTACTTTTTTTATCTACCCTGACAAAATTGTGGCTTGATAATTTTCACTCCTGGTACTCAGAAAGGCAACTCTCTTGACTTCTGCTGATGTCAGGAGGAAAAGCTGATGCAGGCGGGACACTCTGTCTTGTTTGCCTCCCCTTACTGCTATTTCAAAAGCTTTTTTTCTTGTAAGTTACATATAAATAAACAATTTATATGTGCTTTCATTTCTAAATGCTTGCTGACATTTAAGGGTGAATCTTAATAAGCAGGAAGGGTAATTTTTTTCCTTCTCCAGTCTTTAGACATAATCTTTCCCTTTTTCTTTATTGAGGAAACACAAAGTTGTTTCAATCCCAAATGACCAGATCTCCCAAATGACTTCTGAATTCAGTCTGAATTTCCAGTTAGTCTATTTACACACACCTCCTGTCTAGATATCTCCACCAAAAGTTGAAGACAAAGGTTTGAAATTTCTCTGTGAGGTGAAGGTCTCTGCATTACTTTCCATGTACAGTGAAACAGCAGTGCATGGGCCAGCCGATGACACTGGAGTAAAATGAGACATGTTGTCATCTTACTTTGATAATCTCATTTGGGATCCCCACTTTGACTCCCTAATCTGAAGCCAGAGCTTCTTGAGATCCGAAGAAACTCTTTCTTGATGACCACAGTAAGTTTCAAGAGGATTAAAGGTCAATTACACTGTCTTTACATAGTTTTTGACAATATAATCCTACACAGTCTTCCCTCCATAATGTTCTATATTCTTCAGTTCACAGGCTGTACTGCAATCTCGGAATTCACAGTTACCACCCTTGCTTTTTATTATATGTCAGTCAATCCTTGTGCTCAGTGCAGAATCACTATTTTCCTCATAGATTTTTCTATAATTCTCCTCACTACCTTATCCAAGAGCTTTGTAAGGTCTGCCTTTATCCTTATAATCTCCATCGGATGAAGTGTTGTTATTTTCCTAGTCTTAGATGGGGAGAGATAGGTCATGGCGAAATCAAAGTGTTCAGAAGAGTGCATTAATTGTACGTGTCCATTTTAAATGAGGGAGGAGCTGACTTTCTCAAAAGGATTAGCTTTACTAGAGTGGGTTACAAGGTGCACAACACAGATTTCATTGATTTTCCTGGCAACAAGGAATGCTCAGCATTTCCTTAGTTCCTTGTGGCAAAAATCTCTTCAAATACTCACCATCTCTGCAAATAATCCTGTAGTTGGTAACAGATGATCACTAGGGTGAACTGTGGCTGAATTTCTCTAGAGAGTCTTTGGAGAAGGTGAGATTTAGCCATTTCATGGCAAATATGTCTACTATGAGATAAATGAAGGATCTGTTCCTGCTGGTCATATTCCCTTAGGAAATGTTAATGGAAATTTTGGTACAGAATTTCTAAAAGGACCTTTGAAAATTTCCTAGTCTAATGCCACAGGAAGAAGCATAAAAAGCAGTAAAATTCCATAATTAAAAGACATTTCTACTATTCACTACATAAGTAGTAGGGACTTAAGTAAATTAGAAAGCACCCAACTCCAGAAACTTCTGTATGGATTTTCTTGTCTCCAGTAAAGTAAGAATGAGGCTCATTAAAGCCTTCAAATGAGGTTTTCTCCTTCTGCAGTATAATAGGTATTCTTATATTGTCTTAGAATGAACAACAGGTTCCTGAGGCTAATGCAGTCCTGGAGGAGCATAAAGCACAAAGAGGGAAATGTATTTAGAATGACTTCTTAGGCTTTCCCGTGTGTTGTATTTTAACTCCAGCTGGCAAGTAAACCCCACTCAGTTGCTTGCTCACACTCACCCAGTCAGATGTGGGAGAGAACCGAAAGAATAAAAGTGTGAGAAATCTTATGGGTTGAAAAAAAACCAGTTTAATAGGTAATGCAAAACACACACAAGCAAAGTGAAACAAGGAATTCATTCACCCTTTTCTGCTGGCAGCTGGGCTCCGTCACCCACAATGGTGACTTGGAAAGATAAATGCTATCGCTCTGAATGTCCCCCTGCTTTCCTTCTTCTTCACCCAGCTTTATATGTTGAGCATGATACCATATGGCATGGAATACCCCTGTGGTCAGTTGGAGTCAGTTGCCCCTGCTGTGTCTCCTCCCAACTCCTTGTTCATCCCTAGTCCTCTTGGTTGTGACGTGGAGTGAGGAGCAGAAAATATGCTGTGTAGACACTGCTCAGCAATAACGAAAACATCCCTGAGTTATCAACACTCTTTCCAGCACAAATCCAAAGCAAACCCCCACACTAGTCACTGTGAAGAAAATTAACTCTATCCCAGCCAAAACCATCACACCATACTGGCATCTTAAACAGTGAAATCACTGTCGGCTTTTCTACAGGAAAAAAAAAAGCTATGCAGAAAATGTTATTATTGTCTGTGCTTGCTAAGGACTGCTGCCTGCTTCTCCACAATTAGGCAGGAGCCTTGTTTAAACTGTCAAATGCTCAAACACTATACTCTTATCCCATAGGAAGGATATGTGGGAGCCTTCCCTAAAAAATCCCACCTAAACAAATAAAACCAGAATCCCCAGTAAGTTTCACTACATCTCTGAAATGCTGAGGTATTTCTAGAAACCATTACTAACATTCTAAGATTTCACACTGGATTAGCATTTGGATTTTTTTTCTTGTAGTGGTATTTGTCTAGTGGCTATAGCAATACATTTAATGATAAAAAGGCAGGTTCAAGTAGTTCTCACGATGAATTGCAAAAGATGAATGGAAAATCTGAGAAAGATGGACACTAAAACCGAACTGCTAAGTCCCAGAAAAAGAAAAATATTTGCATAAATTTGTGGCTCTAAAGAAAATCTGTGGAACCTGAATTTGCATAATCTAAATGATGAGAAAAGTCAGGGAAACTAAAGACTGTTTAGACATGTTGGTGCCAGGGCTTGCTCTTGACTTGAACAAATCACTTTGTGAGAAGAAATCCTGTGTGTCCTGATCCTGGAGCCAGAAAAAGCACTAAGACAGATTTCCCAAAAGAAGGACAAAAGGCTGTAGTCTGCTGGGAAACAACAGGAAAAAAAATACACTTTAAGAGATCGGTGTAACAGTATCAAGTGGAGTCACTGAACACTTTCATACCAAGAAATTGAAATACAAACTGTGGTAGCCTCAATCCTTACTGTATGTTGTGGGATCAATCGGTGAAGACGAGTCTGTCATAGTCAGCCCACATAACTTTATTACAACTGAAATGCCCAGGAATTGCTGAATCCTCAAGCTGACAGCCAAACTTGGGCAGAGAGATGGACTTGCATATCTGCCACAAACAGAAAGGCAGACAAGATCTGCAACCGTGGCAATGTGGGCTTAGACATCCTGATATTCCTGAAGTGGCTCTCTGTCCACTGCCTTCTGCTGCATGCCAAAAACTGAACTAACAGTGCTCTGGAAACAATAACTGTGGGAGGGAGGGAAGGAAGGAAGGAAGCAAGAAAGGAAGGAAGAGAGGGAGGGAGGGAGGAAGGGAAGGAGGGAGGGAAGAAAGGAGGAGACACAGGCAGTGTTTCAGAACTGCAGATTTCATCCTTTGTTCTTAATTCAAACTTCAAGAGTTATCTAGATATAAGCAAGAAAAAAAGGCTGCACAGGTGTCACTTAGCAGAGGGTATCTGAGGCTTAAAAATCCAGAGGGTTCTGGGACCTCTGGTTCTTCTGTATTCCCTTCAAAAGTAATCTAATACTATTACAATCCAAACATATGACAGAGTATATTCTGTCAAGTTTACTCTTTCTGTGAGATATGTAAATTCTGTAAATACCTAAAACACCTTACAAATAAAGTTTGTTTTTTCAAGGTCTGCTCTGTTTTGAAACATATGAACAGAGAGCATATTTCAGTAAACAACATGCTGAGTTGTTTTTTAAGATTTAGAGCCCACACAAGGAATGCCGTAACTGTCTTCAAATATGATCTCCATGTTATGGGTCATCACATGAAACAAATACCGAGGCTCTTTGCCGAGGCTGGTAAGTGAAAGGACTTTGCTTAAGAAAAGCCCTCTACTTAAATGTAGTATGATGTTTGTTTGGCTTGCAGCTAATTGTTTAACATAAGCAGTGACAGGAGAGAACTCCATCTTTGCAAAAATAAAACCAAGTTTTTTATTAAGATTGCAGTTTACAGAGACAGTGGCATGGCAGCTGCCGTTCAAAGGTGTGTATCACCTTCATTCCTGGGCTCATTCACACTTTGAGCTCTTGTCATCTGAGTGCCTCTGTTTTCACTGCTCTCAACAAAGTCTACATTTCCCCTGTTATGGCTCTTATGGCTACCTATTTTATGATATTTGACAATTTGCCTGATCTTTGCTTCACAGCAAGACTCTGTAAGAAGTCATGCTCCAGTTGTCTCTACAGTCTTAATGTAAGTAGGGAAAGGTTATTGAGTCTTACATGAAAAGTGGCATTGATTAAAGTCATTAATTAATGGCATCATGTTTCTGAGGGAAAATCATTACTGCGCAAAGGAAAGAAACTCATTTGGAAAACAGGAACTGCTATCCCTTTTTCTACAACTAAGCTTACCCAAACAATAGGACTTTCTTCTTCCTACGCACAAGGGAAGCTTTCTTAAAAAGGCCTTATAGGAAAAAGTGTTTTCAATCAGGTGGAACTGGGTTAACAGAAAGTCTGTTTCTCAGTGGTGATTAGTTTTTCATTGCACCAAAGAAATCTGTATCATTTACAGCAAATCTGAAAGCTGGAAAATGTACCTGTTGACATTTAGCCAAAGGAATATTAAGAGCAGCTCATGCTTTCAGGGAGATATTGAGTATGAAAACAGTGGTTATAATTCATTCCCACAGTTTTTAAAGTTTTATTGATTTTTTTTTCTGCAGAAAATGATTTTTTTTTTTAAACAGGCCTGGTAATTACAGAATAGTTTTAATGGTAAGTCAGTGATTTTTCAGGCCAAGGGACAAATTTATAAAAACATGGAACAAAATACTTGAAATCAGATTTTTAATATGGAAAAAATAATATAGCACTTATTAATACAGTAGGACTCCTACTATTGTTCTAATCGAGCCTTTTTCATAGAGAAAATAATAGAATGAGAAAGTAGATTTTCTCTCCTATAAACACAGTTGCCAGCCAAAAATGCTTTAAGGAAATAGGTTGACAAGACAGATACCATAGAGGGATAAAAGATTACAGGGTCACATCACCTACCTCTTTGAAAGCAGAGAGCAAAATCAGGGTGAAACTAAATTATTTTAGCATACCTTAAAGGTAGAGTGCTTTGTCTATTTTACACCCTTAAAGTCAGCTAATTAGCCTGTGGTAGTAACGCATCATTTATTGTGTGCCAGCCAAGCCCACAGTAAGTATAATGTGTAGATATAATAAACAATTTGCACTTGCACAGTATCTTAAATTGGAGGATTTTCAAGTACCTTACAAGCAACTAATGTCTTCATTTCACAGTGTCACTGTGAAGAAAAGCTATTATTTTTCCTCATTTGAAAGATGCAGAAATGAGATGACTTGGATAAAGCTCGCTTTTTTGCATGGGCCACTACCCTTCACTAGCACCCTTTGTCTGAGCTCCCTGAACAGTAGCCAGCTACACCCTTCTGCCCCAAGGCTAATCAGCACTTGGGATTTCAGTGTAGTGCTGACATAACGCAGTCCAATGCTTTCATCTCCATCATGCTTTTTTAACCAGGTGGAAAACTTAAGACTCCAGAAAGCTGTTGAATGTGGACTGACTGATACGTGCACAGAATGCAGGGTATAGTACAGTATAGTCACCCTTACCATGTAATGAGATTAATGTTATAGTTATCAGGTATCACCTTGGTGATTATAATTATGTGGTTTAGTCAAGACACATGGCAGAAGCCAAAATTTTGGCTCTTGTTCGAAGAATGTTGCAAAATACAGCACATGGTCCAATGAGCAATCATATACCACTACATCTGGACACTAGGCAGCTTCAAATTTGCTCTTTGGGAACTGAAATCTCTGAGAAAATATTTACTTTGCAAATACAGTTCATTTACAATGTCAAACAAGGTGACTCTTTAACATCATGACAAACACTAGAAATTCCAGTATAATCACAGCACCTCATTAAACATGAAAAATAACCTTCATGCACGGGCATGTTTTCGGGTTGTCGGCAGTAGTAGAGGAAATGTTACGGTATCTGACAGGCTCAGTTAGTAGCCTTGGGGATGCAGAGATGTAAAATGGCAAGGAGTATCAGGCCTTGAGAAGGCTTGTGGAGGAAACCATGAGGCTGGGAAAGATAGCAGGATGTAGAAGAGAGAAATAATTTACTGAGAAATCTAACCCAGGGAAGACCTTATACCATTCCTAAACGGAAAGAACTGAAGTGCTTGTTTACAGACTATTCCTTTCTTTTGATAGCTTTACATTGATGTTGTCAGTATGAAAATTACTTCCATATTACTTAAGAGAAATATGTATATGTATATATTATATAAATATATGCACAATATAAAATAGAAAGATAATATTTTCAGATCTCACAAAATCCACAGCATAGAAAAAATTAAGACATCATGAGTAACGTCAATTTGAACAAGATAAAGATGATAATTTTTCCCTCTCAGAAATTTAAAAAGTGTTGTTTAAGTAGCTTTAATAATATAATGTTCTACCAGGATCAAGACATGCCCCTCATCATCAGACTAAACAGAAATATCCTGATACAAGTGTCTATTTACCAAATATTCATTGGTCCTTCATAACAATCCTGTCCCCAGAGGAACAATTATCAAACCCAAATATTCAGAAACACAGCAGGTTGTGTCAGGATGAATAAGGACAGAAGACAATTTTGACCACAAGTGGATAGAGAAAGTCTTGCAAAATGTATATATAGGTTGCACCCATGAGTTAGTATTCAGAGCCTGTCTGAGCCTGCAAAACATGTCCATCCTCCCCCACAAAAATGCAACCTATTCTTGTCCACAAAGCAAAGATCCAGCCTACAGATTTGGAGAAGTAACCAGGAAGATTACATTAAGTTAACTGCAAATGTAACTGGTTTCTTACTACAGAGCTTGTGTGCATTCCTTTGTGCATATTTGTATATAAGTAATTTATTGACCTGTTCCCCTGCTCTCCAGCCGTCTGTAAGAAAAATGCAGTAAAAGAAATAGCCTACTGTGTATCGTTTTACGTTTTCAAGGCCTATTTTGACAGGACAGTCAGCTAAAAAAGTGGAAATTCCCACTTATTTTTCTAGAACCTGGACATGTAGAGAAAACTGAAGGAAATCCTCTGCAACAAATAGGGTCCAAATCCACAAGATAAAGTCTGTCATCATTAAATTTAATACATCATCATGTATTAAATATTAATCAGCAATTATGCTGTTTATATAAAATAGCAGACAAAAACTATTTCCTTGTAAAAGGGAAACAGAGTTAGAGCTGAGACTATATATAGACTGTAACTGTGGATGATTTCTTGCATGAAAGCTTCCTGGTGAATGATTGTATTTAGAGCTAAACATATTTCAAACCATGAAACATTATATGACACTTTCTCCTTATCATTCTTGAGAGTAGTCTGTCTCTTTCATATTGCTTAGAACTTTGTTTCTAAGGACATTATTCAGACACCGGAGCTGTCTGTGCTCCTTACATTGGTCTCTTTTGTCTGCACAGCCATGAGAATCATTTTCATTGGCTCTCACTGGGCTGCATATTTATTTTCTAGTCTATTATAAAAATGTTGCATTTAGAAAGAATAAATTAGAAGTATTTTTACCTAAAAATGGTAAAATTAGGTCCTAGAAGCCTGTTTTGCTTTTCATATTGCTTCTTCTCTCTTTTCTTTTTTACTTTACTACTAAATTTGGTTTTTTTGTTTGTTTGTTGTGAAGCTTCATGAAACACACTCAATAACTTTTTATCTCATAAAAACAAGCTTCCTAGTTTAGTCAAGGTGATAAAGAATGTAATGCAGATTTTCCCAGGTAGTAAAATTTTAAAAACTTACAAGTACTCAATGTGGAACTTTAGGTTAGCAAAGAGCTACCAAGAAGAAAGGAATTAGGATTTTTAACAGCAAATCCAAGGAATACTCTTACACTTCACAGTTGTTGGGATCCTTATTAACAATATTGTTCTGCGTGGTCAAATCTAATTAAAGCACAAACACTTTTAACCTATTTACATTTGCTGAATAGCCTAACAGCAAAAGAAATGAAGAGCACAAAGAAGAAACCATAAGGGTAAAGTTTCTAATGTGAATCATTCAAGCTGAGAAAGTGAAGGCAGTTTAAATAAAAACACGAGAGCACGATTAGCTTTCACTTCTACGGTAAGCGGCTGTTCACACCTTATGCTTAGAGGAATCTACCATAGAAATCACCTCCCAAATGCTGAAGTAAACAGAAATTACATACAGAGATCAAGGAATCAGGATCCAACCTGAACCCTTATCAGTCATATTAGCAGATGCTAATATGCATCTGTACAAGTATTGTACAGGCACATGTGTTTTTCTGTTTTGGTTTTTTTTTTTTTTAATGGGTTATTTACTATTATTAATTACAGGTGTCATCTGATGGAGGTGTAGATGATTATACTAGTATTATTAATATCCTGTGTGCATTTACAGTATTTGACTATATGTCTAGAAAAATTATGGTAGTGTTAACTATATGCAGTATAAAACTACAATATCCTAGAATAATCAGAATAAGCATTTTAATAAGCAGTGACTGTTCTGATTTGCTTTTTAGTCACCCAGAATTCGAGTGGAATGTGCTGAAGGACTGTATGTTTTCTAATTAAAAACACCATTAGATCATTAGTGCTTATTTTCACTGAAACTTGAAATTAATCTTGCAGCAAACTGCCTAGGGATATCAAGTGAAATGCTAGATGCTTGCCTTTTCCATACAGTAAGTATTCTGAATGACATAGGGTATTTTCTAGGAAGAGGTCAGCACCTGCCATCTCTGCTCGACTTGCAGGGAACTCGTAGACTGCAAACCTTGTTTGGAGATATACAGCACCTTACTAATTCTTTTGTACATACAAAATGAAAAAATTAACTCTGTGCATCAAAGTTTTCTGATTCTCTTCCTGTATGAAACGCATAGTAACTAACCAATTTTGGAGTAGTTTTCCACCTTTCAATGAGAACCAGAGCATATAATGAGGAAGAATTTGGGTCCAGATTTAAATATAACTTATGGAAATGGCATCTCTTCCATAGAATAACAACACTGTTCACATCCTGCTCACGTTATTCACATAGGAAGTTAACAAAGTAGTGAATCATATTAAAACTAGGGATTAGGAACTCTGTCACTGTAGATTGCTCTCTCGCCTCTAGATCTGAGTCCGGGACTTTGTTTAAACAGCTCCTTCTTCTCCCCCAAAGAGATTAAGGCTCTTTCCCTCTTGGTCTACAGCAGAAAATATTTTCTGGCAGTCATAATAGCAGTTCTGGAGAGTCTGTTTCTGGGGTAGTATAACATCTCTGATTTTAACACTGCATTCTCAGTGGAGCACTTCAGGAAGACATAATGAAAGTCTAGCTTCTTGCTTACAGACCTTATGGTTTCAGATTAGTTGACAGGGATCCTCATCACCTCCAAACTCTACAGTCTAAAATGCACATCTCTCTTGCCATTTCATCTAGTCAAGGTTTAAACTCTAACAAGTGCCATTTGATGTATGTGCTTGTGAAATGGTATTGCCTGCTGCCTGGGGTTTCAACATGGGAAGTTTCTTCACGCATGAATACATTTCTCAGTCATGCATCAACTTTTTCAGAGTCTTTCATGAAAAAAGAGGAGGAGGAAAAACATTTGCTAAAATATTTGTAATACATCCCTTTATCAGATGGCAACAGATGCTTGCAATCAAAATGTATTACTCTCTATTGGGTGTTCATGTTGTGAGTACAGAAATGGATTACACTCATAACAAAATAAGACATTTTACTCTGAAAGTAAGATCCCCTGAGAAATTGACCCCTTTGATTGTGCCATGACAGAGGAATGGTCACCATTCCTGTTTGGACTGGAAATAGTGAATTTGCTTTTCCTAGGACGTATGAACCTATTACAGGATGCATTTTAGTCTCTGAGTACAAAGAAGTCTTGTTCCTTCACATCAGCCTCTACATTTCTTGATTCTCTCTCTTGCTCCTCAGCAGAGAATATTTCTAAATTAACTGTGGTGTTTCCCATGCAATTCCCATGTCAGTGTCTGGCAATAACATACAAAAGGAAACTTTCAGAACAAACGCTGATCTTGGATAGGGCTCAAAGGCTGAGGCTCCTTTTTACTTTTCCCGTGTGCACCTCATGCAACTTCCACTTGCAAATGAAGAAGGCAGGAGCTACTTATGGATGATACTCTTTGCACTGGGTTGCTAGGGAATAATTCTCCTCTGCATATAAAAGCCAATTATTTAAAGAAGTACTTATAGCAGACTGACAAGAATACTTTTAGGATTGGTGAGTGAAAGATAAATGTACTATAAAGGCAAAACAGTCTCTGGTTCATAACCAACTTCATCATGGTGCTCTGGCCAGCTAAAGTTCTGAACGTGGCTCCTGAAGAAGGCTCTTTAGTAGTAGTCAAGAGTAAGACAAGAAAAAGACAGTAAAGAATGTTTAAAGAAGACACAAGCATATGCATGTTTAGGTAAGAATTTTTCATATAATTGACACAATTGAGAAGAGAATTTGTGCTATTTTGGCATTTGTATCATTGCAAAGATGTGTTCTATTTAAAACCAGAATTATTATGCCGTGTTTCTGTCTTACAAAGATATACCAACCATGAAGAATTTGGCATGATAAGAAGGAGTATTTCTGAGTCTTCTGTTAGAGAAAACCAGACTGATACATTTTGCCAAGAAGCAAGAGAGAAAAGCAAATGAGCAAATGAAGTGACGATTTTTTGTGTTTGCACTGACTATCCATAAGTACCTGTGATTGCTTAAGTGTTGAAGAAAATCAGTTTACATTTAAAAAGATGAGAAATATCTTGAATCAAATAACTTTTTGGAAGCAAAGACTGATTTTTAACTGAGTTTTACCTATTCATCAACATTAAGCTTCCATAATGAGTGAGCTCCGTCATGCAGAAAGTTAAAAGGAACACATCTCATTGTTATTATTTCAATTTCCAGGTCAAAAGGAGAAATACAAGACATGTTACTTTTGATGTTTCTGAAATGTAACTGAAAACTACTATAGTCACACAGTACGTATGTTGCAATTTCACTGCACCAGTTCAAAACGGCTTGGGACAACAGATTTCTGAACAAGGTCTAATATTCATCCTGCTTCTGTTTTTGTGTTTTTTAATTCCACTGATAAATGGAGGCAGGCTAAAGTAAAGTAAAGCAGTGTCCTCCACTTGCTACTACGTTAAGGGTCTTCTTTTCATCACAAAGGAAGGCAAAACTCACATAATTATGTCTCGTACATTATATGACTATAGTACCTAAAAGCTTCCTTACAGATTGGATTCCTACTGAGGAAAGCCAGAATTACACTTATTGTAGGCAGTGCTCCAAAGAGCTCAGTGTGCAGAAGGAACTTTTACGAATGGGCCTGGATGTTTTGCATCTGTAGCGGGAGAATGTGAGATTTGTAATTTTATGTGCCGTACCATTTTCTGGTTCATTGCTTTAGTATTTCTGGACATGGTTCCCGTTTGAAACACCAGCACAATAACAAGTAGTGAAACACAAATCCTTCACCTTGTGAAAAGTAAGAATTCTCATTTTGCTGAAAATGAATGGAAAATTCTTACTGTTAAAGCATCCCTTTCTTTCATACACCAAAGCTACTGTAAACCCACAAAGACAAACAATTATCAAAGGTTAATTAATTAAGTAGATTCAGTCCACATTGCATGCACATCAGATAAGTGTCCAGATAACATATATGCAAGATATATGGATATCTTGCACATATGTGTACATGTTTAAGGAAACCTTAGGACCTATCACTTTGGAATGTCATACTGAGAAGTCTAAAACGATTTCTGGAAGATAGAAGTGTTTTGTATCACTTCTGCAGTAAAGATGGATTTACAGTCTCCAGGGGAAATTGCATTCCACTTTTCTTTTCAGAGGGAAAGATGCTAAATAGAATTTGGAACTCTAAGAACAGACTGAGTAAAAACAGGTTAGAAAGCAGTACCTCAGTGGAGAAGACACAGTCCAGGAAAGAGGTAAGAGGAAAGGGAAAGGTCTGTTGAATATAAACCCTTTGATAAGGTTTCTTTTTACTGCTTTGCTTCCTGCTCTTCACAGATAGCAGCCATCTTCTTGGAACTAGGACTATTAGTTTATTGAATATATGGATAGTGCACACCACAGGGAGTACCTCAGTCCCCAGATGAAACACTAAGGTGTGGAAATAGCTGTACAAGAGAAACAGCTGTAATAGCAGTTTTATTATCTGGACTACTGCCTCTATCTCTTGAGAAGACTATCTGAATTAAAATCTAGTACTGAAAATATAAGACAATGTTTCAAAATTAAACTACGGCACAGAAATTTCACTATCACTAAGAGGGTCTTTTAGGCGTCCCTAGATGATAGACTTTTTATTTCCTCTCCAACTATTCTGTTGATGGATTTTGCTTTAATGCATAATATATCAAAATGACAATTGTGAAGTATTTGGCAGGTACAAACCAATTTGTTCAACTTGGAATGCTTGACTTTTTATGATGGTTGTGACACTACATTTGTTTGACTAGTGCACTGAACATACAGTAAGAAGGATGCCAAAAGCCATTTCATGGTGAAAAAACTGACCTGAAAAGAAAAATCATTGAGGAGGGCTATTTGTATTGGTATCCTTCACTAATTGAGCAGTTTTAAAGACAATGTAACAACCACGGGCATGACAGGCATAACAGACTGTTAAAGACTTGCATAGAAGGTTTGTCATGTACTGTGTATTTCTACTTCTCTAAGTTTCTTACAAAACTGTAAAAATAAAAGGTACTTTTAAAAAGTCTTACCTATTTTTAAAGTATATCTCTCTATATATATATTTAAACCAGTTGTTTCTTTGTCAAAATTTTATACATTTATAGAGTGAACTTTATACCTCCATAGGCACTGATCAAGTTATTTATATTTTCAGAGAACTTCCTTACTTCTCAGTTCACATGCTGATCCAAAACAGAATTTGTGAGAACAGTATATAAGTCAAGAAACATTAAAATTTTAGAAAAACCTTTGAGAATTCTTGTCCATCTAGAGTAAACAGGTGTACACTTAAACCAGCAACACATGCCAATTTACACATATGAGTCTTTTTGTTCTGAGCTGAAGGTCTGTAATTCTACTTCTTGGAGTGACTTTGCATAAATTTTCTTAATATCATGTTTAAGTTTCCAAAGACATTCACTTGTACATTTGTTTAGTACTGTAGTACTATTTTTCCCAGTCTGATTTTGATATCCCAGTATCCTATCTTCCATTAAGATTTAAATCCACTTTTGATATTCTGCATTGAAAGATTCATATCTCATAGATTCCAATGGATCCCTCTTTCCTGTAGACAGAAAGAAACAAAGACTACTTCTTGTAATGATTGCTTAAATGCATTCACTGGCATGGCAACAACTCCTGTTAACAGATGTGGCAACAGCTGGAGAAATCTTTTTTTCATATGTGAAATTGATTATTGAGTCTATATTCAGCCAAATAAATCTCTGGCATTGCAAACATGTAAATTCTTGAGCATGCCTTTGACCACACTGAAGATATATTTCTGATTCTCTATGATGCCTATTTTCTCTAAAGAAAAGTGTCATTCTCTATCTTTTCAATGACTTCAGGTAATTCTCATGAAAAGAGAGAGCACAGAAATGCATACAAATCTCTGAAAATGCAAAGGACTTGCCCTGGTGGCTAGGACATGGAATTATCTCAAGACTTCTCTGAAGCATGCCTAAATTTTATTGAGGTTGAAACATGTCCAGGATATGTATTGAAGTGTGAGGGGTTCTGGGCCTAGGAGGGAGAGAGTAAGAATTTATCATACACTTTTGATTTCTCCTCTTTTCTTCAATAAAGGGAGCCTCTTATAAATCTACACAGCCTAGACTTTTAATGAAAGTTCAAACCAAGTAAAAAGTATTCATAAAACCCTCACTTAAAACTGTATAAAACTTACACCTAGCTGTTTTTGTTGATGTCATCCCTATTCCATCTCTTTCTTTCAAACATGCTCTCAAACTTCTGGTTAACTTTAGCTGAAATTCAAATTTCAGCCTCTTGTTGTAGCAAAGTACAGCTAAAGTCTGTAAAAACCAACACATTCTGATGAAACATGCTTCCTTGTTATAGTTTTTAACCCTTAATCTAGATTTTAATGCCTAATCTGTACCAGGGCATGGATTATGAATGTGTGCTGCTAGAACGTTACCAGGAGCCAAAAAAAAGTCCATCTGTTTCTTAAAATTATCTGTTGCTTCACTTCTGCAATACATGTAAAAGGAATATCCCCTCAGGAATAGGATGAGAGGACATAGCCTTAAGCTGCACCAGAGGAGGTTTAGGCTGAACATTAGGAAGAATGTCTTCACAGAAGGGGTGATTAGACCTTGGAATGGATTGCCCAGGAAGGTGGTGGAGTCACTGTCCCTGGAGGTGTTTAAGTAAAGGCTGGATGTGGCACTTGGTGCCATGGACTAGTTGGCATGGTGTTATTGATTCACAGGTTGGACTCAATGATCCAACCTAACAGATTCTGTGATACTGTGAACAGCATTTCTGACTCTTTTATTACAACTTACATGGGGGAAATTTTGATCAGCCCCTGCTTTCTGCAGGTCCCTGGTTTCCTGCAATAACACCTCTGATGCACAAAATGTTATGGTCAAGCCTGTGCCCTTCTAAGTGTTATCTAGGTACTACTTGGCAGCAGATAGATACTGCATACAGATCTAGAACCAACTCTGTAGAAGAAATCAAGAATTCTCTTCGACTAGGTAGCCCTAAAAATCAGTGAATTTCTGGCAGCATATAGCTTAACCACAGTGAATAGATCTTTGATGGCTTCAAGTCTATCTAGAAGAAATTCATGTTGTTTCCCTTCCGCCTGCCACTCTCCTTATTTTACCTGCTCTCCAGGGAGTCAGGCACCTGGAATCAATTAGATGAGCCTATATTCAGGCAGATTCTCCCAGTAACTGTTAAACACTAATGTAGAATTTCAGGTAGCAGCTGCAGATGTTCTGGCTAAGGATAACATCAGTTTGACTCCTTGTCTTCTGTTTGCCCAGCTGGAGAAATTCAACCCTTTGTGAGGTTAACATAAGTATACAGTCTTGTATGTAAGTAAATGCATGACTCTCTACATAATGTAAAACTAGTCATTTCAGCCAGGTGAGTTTAGAGCATGTCTTATGCTTTATTTGTCCAATGCATTTTGACATCTAAGAGCAAAAAGAGACATGAAAGAGCTAAAATTGAAGCATAGCTATACTTGGATCAATGGGGATTTGAATTAGGCAAAGATTCCTCTCCAGTTCGTGATTCATTGCAATGTGTAACTTACCATCACATATTAGGCAGTGCTAGTGAAATGCACATATGAACTCATAGTCCAATCAAAATAATTATATGAAACTGGTGATTTCTGAGATTAGCCAGGCATTTTTGATTTTTAGTTCCTGAGACCCAAGAACATATGACATATGCTGAAACAGCACAAAAGTTGATCTGGAATTTAAAAGAGAGCTTTCCACTTTGTTTATGAATTTCTCTTGTGTTCTCATGATAAACATAAAGCAGATAAAAACCAGAGGTTTTAACCTTTTGTTCCACTCGTACCTACAATTCTACCTTATGAATTCTGAAAGATTTCCCAAGCAAGCATGTGCCCAGTTTTTACGGAATCTTGGGTTAGTTTTTAATGAACTTGAAACTCCTTTCAGTGTACTGTGGGTACAGAGTCAGCTTCTCCCTCTGCGCCCCCCCAACTTTGAACCCACAGTCAACGAAATACGAGATCAGACTGATTTTTGGATTAGTGGTTTGGGATTATTCTGTAGGCCCTTCAACACTCTCATGAGGCATATAGTAATTCTCATTTTTGATTTTTCATTACAGATTAAGAAACTGAGGCAAAAACATGCCACAGCTCATTTACAGATTACAAACATGGGCTCCCCATCATAAATGCAGGAAGTGTAAGCTAAGTTTACATTTTATTTTAATTATTTGATCATCGCCTTTTCATTTAACTTCTCCTCTGAAATTCATTGTTTAAGTTGATTGAAGGTCATACAAAGTCTGCGACATCAGAGACTTCGTAAGACGTTTGTATTTCTGCAAACAAAGTTTGTTTTCAGGAATCAGAACTATCTCTCACATAACTCACTGATCTCTGAAATATAATAGAAAATGTCCTTTGACCAAGAAGTACAAAATTTAAATCCTGAAGCAGATAAAAGGAGTTATTATAATAAGACAACTCTCACTAAAAGTTTGTTGTATTTGCAAAATCAAAGACTACATAATGAGACTGAGAGCTGCAAAAACTGTAATAGCCATTGTGTAACACTCTACAGTGAATGGGTAGTAGTAGTAATCAATACACTCAGTGGGATACTGCAATGTGGAGATTCATTATCACCTTGTCCAACTAGCAGATTTTTTTCCCCAGATCCATGTTTTCAATTCCACAAAGGAAAATCAGGGAAGGGAAGCATGAAAATCTAGGCAAGGAGATGTATAAAGTTAGAGATAAAAAATTCAGGTAACTGTCTGTGAAGTTCATCAAGAATCACTAAAGTAATTTCAGCTCCCCAAACTCATTTGTTACTTAACAATGTGTATTTGCATTCTTAGAGAGTGATTCTCATATGTTCTCATGTTATGCCTGGGTGACTAAGCTGCAGAATATTTAGTATATTAAAAAAAAACCTCCACAACTGGTAGACTACATAAATTCTTCTTGTAGAGAGACAGTAACTAACTCTGTAACATTTTTCATATAGCTGTTACTGTAATAATTTTAAATACTAGAACTTCTATAAGGAAAAATAAATAAAAGAGTCATCCTCAGGCATGTTTGTGGTATGATCTTAACCACTTTGGAGCAAGTAAAACAACTTCACACATATAATGCAAATACCCTGGTTCATGTCTCATTGATGTAATTTTTTGGCTTCTCTGGAAGTATGACTATCTAGGACAAGACAATGCACACATCCAGGGTAGTCTGTTCACCAAAGGCGAAGAGACACTCAACGGAAAAAGGAGGATTCACAGTTCAGTTACTGCTGTGACCTCTTGATTCAGGGTCTGCTATAAAACTAGCATGAATTAGGTAATTACTATGGTAATGTAGAACATCAGCAATCAGCTTTGCTGGGCCCATGCAGCACAGTGGAATTGCCAGGAGCAGAATTTTCCGGAAATGGCTCAGGACACAGGAATCAGAAGCTACTACTTTGGTGATTTAGAGTTCCCTGGTGAATACCTCCCACTCATGGTTAGCTCCTAGCAGCTGCAACTTCAGAGACAGAGGGCAGTGTACATCATCATTGTTATAGATAAGAACTGAGATCAAATAACTTAACCTTTTCTTTCTTGGAAGGAATGTCTCCTAGAAAGCCAACTCTCATTGTTGATAAAATTAAGTCAGAGATGTTTCACATGGCCTAAAGAGCAGCACCTAGGGCTTATTGAGATTTGGGGGTTACGTGCTTTCATCTCTTTCTCATTTTAATGAAATTCAGCAGGTTTTTTTTTTTTTCTCTCTTAGAAATGTTTTGCCATTTCTAAATGGACTATCTGATCTATGTGGTCATGTGTTGACAACTTGCAGTAAAAGATAGTCTATATCTTAAAAGAGTCTGGAATGTCCAAGTATAAACACTACAGACCTGCATTTCATAGGAGAGAACTGCCTCTGGAAGCAGCAGCTGTGAAGCTAGGTTTGTGATACAGGTTTTGTTACAACTTCTAGTATTTAAGGTGGCCATAGCAACCTTAAAGGAGTTTGAATGAAGATGTACACGCTGCAGGAGAAGTGCTTGATAGAAGATACGTGAAGTCAATCAACGCACACATAGTTATTCACAGGCATAGCACCACTAAGGCCAGCTAATACACAAACACGAACTTTACAAATGCCAAATCCCTCCATCTCATTATCTAAAGCGTGGCAGTTGAAACAGCAAACATACTATTATAATTTTTATAGGCATAAGCTATTTCAATGACATACATGCCAGATTAAATGCTAATATTCACGGGCACTAGTACCATGGGGGCCTCTCAGAGCCATGCAATCTCCAAAGCTAACTGTTGAGCATGTTTAAACCACAGCCCTTCAGGCTGCTGAGCTGGAGACAAGCTGGAGTGTTACCCATGGATTCACAGGTAAGTACTGAGCATCAAGTGACTTTCCATATTAAAAAGCACAGCAAAAAAAGTGAAGGGGGGGAACAGAGGAAGCAAGTAGAGAGAGGTAAAGAATTGGGGTGGATAAGTGAAAAGGCAAGGAACTGACAAAGAGTTTTCAAAAACAAAAGGAGAAGCTTTCGCTTGTGTACCATTTCTGGTTTTTTGCCTCTATTCCCTTCTGCTGCATGTTCACCCACAGACATCTGTACAGAGTATTTAATTCCACTCAGGCAGATGAGCTGAGGGGACGGACCCCTGATGTCCCCATCAGCTCCATTTCAAGCAGCATTTCCTCTCCAAATCATTGTCAGAAAGATCCATTTCTAGGAGAATACAAACACTTAGTAATTGACTACCTTTCTCTGAAGTATTAAAACAGTCCTATGGAAAGTGATCTTCATCCAAACACTGAATAAAAAGTTTCAAAAGGATAGTCTGTCTAGATGTTAAAAGCCATGTGGCCTTGAGATTCCTACCATGAACCATCCTCAGCAGAAATTGCTTCCTCACTCTGAGTTGTTATGGTAATCAGGACACGTGTTTTCGTTTAGCTGTCATTGGGAAAAAAATTGGGCATAGGAGAAGGAAAGGCAGTTTCAGCCAATCTCACAGTTTACTCTTTTCTGGATTTAGAGATACATTGACTTTTATCTGTTTGCCATAGCTCCCAAGGGACCATGTGAAGGTGTGTGGTCCTTCAGGTCCTGGCATGCCCTCCCCTCCGTAGCTCTGGTGGGAAGAAGCCCTCACAGCTTTGTCACCCAGGTTTGGGCCGAGACTCCGACACCAGCTACAGCAAAGGTGTTCCCAGGTCACTTCTCTGCAAGCAGCTATGTGGAATGGCATTTACAAGCTGCACAGGGATGGAAGAAAAGGAGTGAGAAATCCAGGATCACACTAAAACTGCCACTAGCAACTCATTCTCCTGTTTGCTGTGGAAGAGGCATATAAAACACTGATGGTAATAGCAATTAACAGACGGGTCAAGGAACAGATGTAGTTGCTTTGCATTTTCTTCAACATCTTGAATTTTTGCTCCTTTTTTTTTCAATTAAAATGTTGGTTACAAATGAACATTCAAAAACAATAACAGCCTTGTTATTTTTTTAAAAAATATATTTATATACATTAATATTATCAAAAGTTAAAAAGTGGCAGAAAATAGTTCTAGTTACATTTTCAGTACCCCATGCTTGTCACATCATGGTTATTATTTTTTTTTAACTTCTAGTCAGTTCATAAAGAAAATAAGCTGATCTAGTGTGCTTTGACATCATTTCAGTAACTGCTCTGTAATACTGTGGGTGACTGCAAGGGTAATTAGAAATACAGTGCCAATAGCTTTAGAACTCATGAAACAATTTATAGGTCGTTGTTGCTTCCGTAGTGCCATTTCCACAGTGATAAAAGAAATTATGGTTAACTACAAGGTTATTACCATACTTAATTCTGATAATTGTAGGCTATCCAACAATGTTGAGAAATAGAAATCAGACTATTTTGTTCCTCCAGCAAGGTGGCAGTACTGTTCCTGTATCACTCATTTTAACGTTGCTGTATTTTTGTTAATGGATTAGATTTACTGCCTTATAGCTGGGACATAGAGGTTAAAAAGTTTACTTTGAGACATCAGCTGTTCCCTTTCAGCCTAATTTACTTGCATACATATACACATGGTCTCTTGAAAACATTATTTCTAATGTTGTGACATAGGTTTCTTTTCCTACTTTAGAACTAAACTGGCAAAGTAGGAGGTTGTGCTAAGCAGAAATAGGCTTTACTGACTACAAAACACTGTAGCTCAAAAACTCCAGGCATCAAATCTCACCCAGACTACAACTGGGAGGAAAATATAAGAACTGTGACTCTAGGGGAATACTGGAAATAGACCAAAATTAATTAATTTTCATTATGACTAATTCCAGAAAATGTCTCTCTCCTGGAAAGTGTTTAAGCACATGCCCCTTTGATTTCAATGGGAGTTGAGGGAGCTTTACAAGAACTGAGTTGGCAAATTTTCATCTCATGGGTGTAATGTTTTGAAAGTGTACATCCTGGAAATATATAGAAAACATAAGGTTAAACCCTGTCTCTGTTTCTGTGTGTAATGGTTTCTCACTGGTTTTTAATTATTTTATAGAAACTGAGAAAAAATAAAAGTCTTTTAAAAAAATCATGTATCTGCTGTGCAAAATCTAAAGGATGATTCTAAAATCTACTGAAGTAAAACCATACTTACTGAAATCCTCAGTTATAAAATCATGGAACATTTCCCTGGAAAAGAACTGGGTTTATTCCTCCAAAAGTCGATGGAATTTTCCTAGAATAAATGTGAACAAGATGTGATCCTCAGCATTTTTTTCTGTACAATCAGTAACAAATGCCATTTATGTTTCACAGTGCCAAACCAGGCATTTCAACTATTGTCTTCTACACTTTTTATTATCTTTCCTAAACATTGAATAGAATACTTTTTCTTGTCAGCAGCTTTACTGTTCTCTTGGTAGTTTTCTTTACCAAAAGCTGCTGAAAGTCTGGACTCCCCCTACTCAGCTAAATTTTCTTATTATTTCAGTGCAAATGGCAAAGTAGAAACTCTTTTCCACCATACCATTATTCTCCTCCTGGTCTCTCTGTGTGTTTGGGCTGAACATATCCTGACACAAGTACAGCAAGGAACAGGTAGGAGGTGACTGTCAGGATCTGTTGGTTTGCAGTGCAGAGTGATACAAATATAAGAATCACGACTGACTTCCCAGCATTTTGATGCTCTCACTCTTCTTCACTCTGTGCACTGGTTTCTCACTTACATTCATGAGGAATTGAAAAAAAGATTTGAGTACAGACAGGATCAGTGTAGATTCCATACTACATCTCTTGCAGCTCCATGCTTTGAGTAACTCAACTCAAATAATGTTTTTCCTTTCAGTGGATTTAAAATTGGGGCCTAAATGATTCTGTGACCTCAGGTGAGCAAAATCTTCCTCAGAAAGCTTTCATTATGTTGTGAAGGGAGCTACAGTACTAAGACTATTTTTATGTCACACCATATTGTATATAGCATAGAAAAAGGAAAATAAAGTTAAAATTGTGTGAAGTAATGCTTGATATTGAAAAAATGATCTGTAGCATATAGAAATTCCTCTAGTCACTCGCTGTTACTGTTGACTATGTTTTGTTCTAAAGGATCATCATTTTTGCACTATAAAACACAGTAATGATTAAAACAACAAAAACCTAGAGAAATAATTGATCCCTGAGAAAGTTTGTGGATGTGTGCTTGGAAAAAGAAGAAAAGCTCAGCTAACATGCAGCGCAAATTCAGTAGATCAAAAATTTAATTATTACAGACTAGAGTTTTGTACATTTCTTGCATTTTATCTAAAAATGATATCAGACATATATCCCTTATATCCCATATATCCCATATATCCCATATATCAGCTATGTCCCTTGGGAAAATATCATATCTTCTCTTTTCTGGTGATTTTTAAATAGATGTTTAAAATTTTTTGAAGAAAAATAATAGATAGGAACCAAAGCACCCTTGCTTATATTCCCTCTCTCAGCTAACACCACTGCAGATTAACACAGATTGCACTAAAACAAATGATCCTCACTTTAAGCTGCCAGTTGCTGAATAGGTGAGTTGGTGCATGTGTCTGCATGCAATTAATTTATAAGCAGGCTAGGAATACCCTCACAGTGCTTTGTTCAGTAGTAAGTGGAAAGCATCATAAGACAGCATAAGAGAGTGTATTTCAGTCCTGAATAACTGCATTTAGTCCAGTATCTCTTAAACACAGCACCTTAATGTCCTTTGCTCAATGTGCCAAGTGTGCAGGCTGTAGCACAAAGATGTGACAGTAACACTCCTGCAGCACAATGATGAGTTTACTTATGTGAATTGGAAGTTAGTTTCTTCAAGTGTTAGTGCTACAATAAACCATGCAGCTACTTTTCATCACCAAGTTGGCGGTTTAAATAAGTTCATTTTAAACGAACTAAATAATCACTTAGTTGCTAATTTAAATTCAGTTCAAAGGTTTAGTTCAAAAGGCAGTGAGTTTGGTATAAAATACAAGTACTGTTGAAGTCGGCTGCAAACACTCCTCATCTTCAGTATGATCAGGAGTGAATGCTATGCCTTGATTAAAAAAATAGTCCTTTTTCCCTTGAACCCTATGATCTCTATGGGCCTGACCCAGGCAGGTTGTGCTAATTATTCTGCATCTTACCCAACCAGCATCAGTCATCCTGTCTAAATCACTACCATAACTCGCATGGGGAAGAAAGACTCAATTCAGATTTTTTTTTGGGTATTGCTCTTTAGCCAACTGACTGAAAATGAAACTATTAAAAATACAAAATTTTAAAATCTGCTTAAAAAACCAAAGTGATTTTATATTTCCTTTCCTGGAAACATCTAGAGAAATACAGTCAGTGTGTTATTATTTCATTATCTGGCTAAAAGTCCATTTTAGTGCACAGCAAATGGCCAGAATTTACTGTTCAAAACATTGATAGGCTCTTTTTTTACAACATATGTCTGATTTATAATCAATCCCATGAGCTTCAATGAAGTTAGATTATTTTCTAGATTTGATCAATTTTCAAAACTCTATGCTCATGTATAAAGAGTTTTGCATTTCAGTGGAGTTTGATTTTGTTTTTTTTCCTTTTTTCTTGTTTGGAGAGAGCAGAGTCTGTCAATAAGCATGTATAATTATATCCTTCCTTAGAGTGATAATGTTTGCAGAACCAGCATAGGATATTTTGAAAAAGGTGCCTTTTGCCTTTTGCTCACGAAATTGGTAAAAGATTGTCTGGATATAGGAGCCGTGATTTCTGTGAGAGGAAGCAGGGCCAGTCCTGAATGGCATTACTCATTCAGGAACCAAATAGGTTTTAGGGACCATTTGCATGAGAAAGGTCTGCTCCTTATATGGGGAAGGATTGTAGAAAGAAAGCTACACAAACTCAACTCCTGACATGTCTGACGTGTTGATTAAGGTCCTTTATGAGTAGAGAACTTGGTTTCAGCCTACTATTAAAACGTTAGGCATTATTAGTTGCTCTGCAGTTCTGCAAGCAAAGTGTTGGGAAAAGGAGTGGATTTATGCTTTGCTCAGTATCTTCTCTTCCCCTCCCCCTCCAAAAAAAAAGTGTGAGGAATATGTAAAAAACAGTCTTCAAGCTCCGCTTCTAATCGAGTCCTCCAGTAAAGGTAGCATGTAAAGGTACTGCAAAACCACTATCTGCAGATCCCTTTGGAATGGCATCAGAACATCTTTGCCCCACCAACAATGTGGTCCTGGAGACTGAGTGGCCAGGTATAGCAGGACTATACTATTTCAGTATTATGAAATAGTGCTTCATGGGTTGGAAGGTGGACATAAGAAGCATGAAAGCAAGGCAGGAATGTTAAAATCCAAGCAAGGAGTTCGGTGTCCAAACTAAGTGGGTTTAATATTTTGTTAGAGAGGAGTCTCATGCTAATCCAAGTGTGAGCAATGTGGTCCTGGAGATGCAAGCACAGACAGAACAGGGCTTGCTGGAGGCAAGAAGACGGCTGTGATTTCAACAGATGGTTTGACTTGCTCTGTCCCAACCACCTCCAGCATACACATGAAAAAGGACATGGCAGGCTACTGTAATCGAGACTGGTCCCTCAGGGCTTTTCACTTGTGCAACAAGCCATGCAGCAGCACAGAAAAGGAAACTGGAGAAGTGACTGGTATCCATCCTTGCTCATTCTTCCTCAGGCTACAAGTTGCACATTTTGCAGATGACAGATCCAGCACAGAGTTTCAACCTCCTGAGCAGGCACACAGTAAAACACAGGCTCTCAATTCTGGGAGATAAACCAAATAATTTAATTAAAAGTTAAATAAATTCATCTTACAGCTAGAAAATCCACCTGGGGTGTTTCCCCAGAACATTTCATTCTCATGAGAAATGGGAGCCCTAAGTTTCAGGAAGGCACTTAGGGAAGAGGAAACAAGATAAAAAAGGCTGTATGCTAAAATTCTTCTGCCTCAAAAAGTCCAGGGAAAAGTGAGTTATCGTAATTGTAATTGTAATGCTCAAAGGCTCTATTACAACTAAACTTTGGGTGGGGACCAGAGTGCACTTCCTCACTGTCAGATCATGAGACACGAAAAGCCTTTGGTAAGCACTGCTCAGCAACAACTTAAACATCAATGTGTTATTAACATTATTCTCATACTGAATCCAAAATACAATACTGTACCAGCTATTAGGAGGAAAATGAACTCTATCCCAGCTGAAACCCGGAAAAGTAATAAACGAGGGGATGACCTAAGGGATGATCCAGACCACAGCGAGATGTTGGCAGAGTAACTAGAGTCATGCCCTATTATTAGCATCCTTAAATGCTGTTTCTTTCAATCCTTCACAGTGTCTACAGAGGAATGTACATGCTGTTAGTGCAGCTAGTATCAAATAACATTTGAAACTTTATTCCCATGTGAACTCAATAGGATAAAAAAAACATGCAAGGAAGCAAGCTGCAGTGGGACAAGGGATAAAGTGATGACAATGCAGTGTCTCATAATAAGAATGGGAGACTACTATCTCCATCCCAACAATAAAATTAAGTAAACTTCTAGATATGAAAATAAAGAGGTTTGGAGCCCTATAAGAATATGCCAAGATAACAAATAACAAGTTTTTACCAAGAATATAGAGGTACCTGTTCTGATCCAGGGAAGACACTGTGAGCTGTCATTATAGGTTCTACTAAATTGGAGCCGGAACTCTGCTTTCACTGAAATGGGAACATGAGCCCGCCCTTTTTGGCCACTGAACCTCATCCAGCTGTGGCCACCCAAATCCACATGATGATTTGGACTGATCAGAATTTAAGAGGAATGTTCACTCAGAAATACTTGAATGTTATCCATAAGGAGGAGAGCATTGTGAAGATGCTTCATATGCTGGAAAATTCTTGTTCCAAAAAAAAATCCAAGCTTGTTCCTGGAAACTTTCCAGATGGAGCAAGAGTGCTGTGTTCAGACAGTCTGGAACATGTATGCACATCACTAGGCCTGAGAAAAACCCTCTCTGTTCCTTTCATTATTCACAAAGCCCTCTACATTTCTTGTGCTATTTTTCTGCTCTATATGAAAGGACAAAGGCAGGAGAGCACTGATGATGTTGCTGATTTCAGCATCAACCTGCTATCCTCTAAAACAACCTTTGGTATGAGGGAGTGGGTCATGAATTCATGCTCCAGACTGTGCCAGAGACCATGTTTTTTCCTTAAATGAGGAATGCTGAGGTCCCAAGACATTCTCTGCCCACAAAAGTACTAGTCATACTGCTTTTAAGACCTGCTGGAATGTATATAATGACTTTGAAGCGAATTGTCATTCTGAGTGTATGTGTATCAGTGAGAGGTAAGAACATCATCATGGCCAAGCTTCGCGAATGAAGATTTGGGGAGGGCTCTACCCACATTTGTTACAAGCACGCTGGTGGCTAAAGAGGCCAATACGAGACAGGCATGTCCGGTTGCAAAAGGCACAGCAGAAGGACTCCTTAGGCAGTATATTCTGCAAGGTACGATTCTTTCTGTGTTGTCTTTTCTCCTCAAGGGTGATCCTGCGTGCTTTCTCAAAAGCATCAGCAGCGTAATAGATAGTGTGTCTCCAGACCTCCCGACTGGAGGCCAGAGTAGACCAGTTATGTTGATCAATATGGTCAAGGCTGAGATGTTGTTTCAGGGAGTCCTTGTATCTTCTCTTCGGGGCTCCTCTCATGTGGCAGCCAGTGGCAAGTTCACCATAAAGCAGGATCTTAGGGAGGTGGTAGTCCTTCATCCTTGAGACGTGTCCTGCCCAATGCAGCTGTGTTTTTAGTAACATGGCCTCAGTACTTGTGATTGCTGCTTGTTCTAGAACAGATGTATTAGTCACATAATCTGACCAGTGGATGTTTAGGATTGTACGGAGGCAGCGTTGATGGAAGCGTTCTAGGAGTCGCAGGTGGTGGTGGTAAATGGCCCATGATTTGGATCCATATAAAAGAGTAGACAGCACTATGGTTCTGTAAACACTGATCTTTGTACATTTCTTCAGGTGTTTATTTCGCCAAACTCTTTTATGGAGTCTTCTGAAAGCTCTATATGCCTTTGCTAACCTGTTGTCTATCTCTCCATTAATCTTACCATCCAAGGAGATGAGGCTGCCTAGGTAATTAAACTGCTGGACTGCTTTGAGCTCTGATTGGCCAATGGTGATATGGGGATGATGGAAGACTTCCTGAGGTGCAGGTTGATGGAGAACTTCTGTCTTTAAGCTGACTTCCAGCCCAAAGAGCTCAGCAG